>NC_133655.1:239413022-239718280 GCF_009905375.1 Apium graveolens
CTCGTTTCGAAGGGGATTTAAATACTCGCTCAAAACCTGAGGGATCCGGCTCTGTGGTGTGTTTTATATTCGCGACAAGGTTGCTGTTTTGTTAAATGAATCGATTACTTACCCAACACTCGGGAAGTAAAATTCTTGGAACAAGTTAATCCATTAACAGGCATCGCCTGGGAAATATCGGTGAGTTCTCCTTTCCAACTAGATACGACTTCTTGGTGGAGCCGTATCAACAAGTTTCTACTTGGGGAAAGGGGGAATGAGCTTTACGTTTCAGAGTCATGGATTTCATCTGAACTAGGAGTGGCGTAAGTGGTCGAGTGGCGCCGGCCCAGCCTTATTATATTGGCCCAAATGGCCTGGAAGTTCCACTAAGGCGGTCCATTCCTTAGGAGTTCAGTGTTCGGTTGACAAGTAAATCCGACAGGTTCTCCTCTACATGTAGAAAATGGTGGGGTTGCACTACTACGACTGATCATCGTAAGTGGTCTTCCTGGCGCGGCAAACTCCCGTAATGAGTTCATCATCCAATTGGATATTTCTGCAACACTACCCAGATCACTTCGATAGAAAGGCTACGGTTGGGCGATTGTTGAGTGTTGGCAGGGTCAAGTTTTCAAAATGATGTTTGCATCAAATGAAGTATCTCGTAACTTCATTTTATTTTGATGATATTTTAAAGATTTAATCTATTCAAATCTGGTCTTGTAGTCTCATCTACGTGATGAACTTTTGAAACTAATTATAACTTGAACGGTGGTAGTTCAAGTAGTATTTGGAAAAGATATAAGTATATTGGAGTATCTTGTAACTTCATCTTTTAAACTTATATCTAGTAAATGATTATCTTATGCATGACAAAGATTTTCAGAAAAACGTTGAGACAAGGTTAGATATATGAGATCACCTTGCAACGATATTTTTATACAGTTATACACTGGAACTCTGTGTATATTATGCATGGAAGAGGACTTCCAAGATTTTGAAAAGTATATATGTATATATACTGAATATTTTGCGACTTTATCGCATTAAGATATCAAACTTGGTTCATTTCTTTTGACCAAGACTTTCATGAGTACTATGAGAAGACTCATATATTGTAAATTATTATACATATTATTTTGGTGGGCTTGCTGCTCACCCTTGCTTTCTTCTTTCATCACACAACATCAGATAGACAAGATGAACAGGACCAAGCTCCCAATTTGCGAGCGGATAGGAAACGTTCTGCAGCTTCCTATAGGCATTGAAGTTGTTGTAGCTAAGGTGGGAACTACCAATAGACTAGGCTTCAACTTTTGATGTACCAGATTTATGTATACTTATGAATTGTAATAATGGCAAAGAAAATGTAAATTTATTCAGAAAACCTTTTAAGGTGTATTGGCAGATAATTGTGGAATAAAATGACTTGTGATTATTTTTGGATGTTCATCTCTGAGACTATAACGTGTGGTGTGTGTGTTTATTGTGGGGTCACAGTACAGAGTAGTTGATTAATTATTAAGATTGGGTGTTATTAAGGGAAATGGAACTCGTGACAACCCGGATCCCCGACCCCGGATTTGGGGGTGTTACAAGAGTCGGTCGGTGTAAGCTTATAAAAACACGGAAGTATCCCGGAGGAGTTTATATTTGAGAACGTTAACGCTAGCGAGTAGCGTGGTGTGTATATATTTTAGACCGAGGATCGGTCAGTAAAAATTGATAAAAATCTAGAAGTATTCCGGAGGTGCTTTATTTAAGAATATTAACGCTATAGTAGAGCGTGATGATAAGTTATAAGACCAAGAGTCGGTCAGTTTTGTTTTTATAAAATATAAACCCGGGAATCATCTCGGAGATGTTTTGGACGATTAAAAGTCCGTAATTATTTTATTCCAAGGGACTCGACGTCCACTTACGAAACATTAAATACCTCGAACTTTCATTAAAACGATTTCCAAAAATCGTATTCCCTCAACTATATTTAATTACTCGAATAATGAATATTATCTCATTTATTTATTTAATATAGGAGAATTATTCTCCAATAATTAATTATTTCAAACTCGATTAATTAATAAAGATTACTTTAATTATCTAAACAGAAATTAGTTGAGGAATACTACTTCAAATATATTCGTTTAAGATATAATTATTCTATTATTATTATTAATTATTTATTAAATGATTTATATGACTTAAAAATCATAAAATATGATTTAAAATACTTTTTGTATTTCAAAAAATCATTCGAATAATTTCAGATCGTCGGAGAATATTATCTCGACTTATTTTAAATATTTTGAATATAGTTTCAAAAGAAACTCCCCCTTATTTACTTATCTGTTGACAACAGTCAACTCACATCCTTAGTACTTCCTCCGAAAACTTTCGGAAGTACATATATATATATATATGAGGTAAAGCTGTGCCTATCAACAAACTGAAAGGAATATGTCCTAAGTCCAATCATGTATTAGGATTTAGGAATAACTTTTATGTAATCTGTTTTGATTTCATTGATATTAATAAAGACTTGTTTTGTTTTTATTATGGGCTTTATCTATTTAAGTGTTTAAATAAGATATACCATAGTTTAGAATAAAACTTTTTATGGATTATAATGAGATCATAATAGTGAGACCTAAAAAGATGATAACTCTAAACTTAAATAGTTCCTGGTCATAGGATTACTAACTGGTAATTAATCATCCGCAAAGATCGGTACATACTATGCTTGCTTCATTATGAAGGATGTCTGTTCTCATAGACATTTGTGTGGTGACACTATAGCTAGTATGTAGGTGCTTATTATAGAATAAGTTCACTGAACATGACTCACACAGCTGAACAACTGATGGAGTTCACTCACGTGTCAGCAGTTGTTCACATAGTGATAGTTGTACAAGTATCCTTAGACTTGAGGTCATCATAGTCATCTAGTGTACACTGAAGTATGCTTTGGTTTAGTTCTTAGTCTCCAGGGACAATTATTAGGGCTCTTCTGGGTATAGAAATTTGTACACGAAGATAGTGTATGATCAATAAAGGATCTACCCCTTCCAGTGAAGGAAGCGAATGTTCAAGGCTGATCCACTTATGCTAGTTCAGGAATCTCTGGCCAGAGTAAATGAAATTAGAAAGGAGTTTCTAATTTGCATAGAACTACGCATAGTAAATGGTAAGCAAAGTGATTGAATTAGATAGGCTTGACACGAGATCCATGCCTTGCATTTAATCGGGACATTGTAGGGTAGAAGGAGTTTATTGTACGGTAACTATTCACTGAATAGGTTCTTGGTATTCTAAGCAGTGAATTCATATTATCCGGATAGTCGCGATATGCTGAGAAGTATCCCTCACGATGTAGAATAAATGTGATTAATTAATTAATCATATTTAATAAATTAGAGAATTTATATAAATAATGATAAAATAGTTTTATTATTATTTATTTCTACTACCGGCTTAATATTGAACCTACAGGGTCACACCATAAAAAGAGAATGATTTAATGGTGAAGGAATTAATTAATAATGGCTAATAATTATTTATTTATGTAATAAATAATTAATTGGCAAATTTAATAATTGATTAAATGAGATTTAATTGATTATAAATTAATTAAGAAAAGTTCTTAATATTATTAATTAAGAATTTAATTTTTGGAAATTAAATCAAGAGAGAGAATTATTTCTAAAGTGTTTAGAAAAAGGATTAATAATTAAAAGGTGTTTTAATTATTAATGAGAATAATAAATGGGATAATAATAATATTATTTATGGGAAAATTTCAGCTGAAAATTTTGCCTATAAATACACTATTATAGACCCTATTTTATTCTAACCCACATCAAACCCGAAAACCCAAAAAGTTTGGAAAACTCAATTCTCTCCACCTCCTTCCTCCTCCTTAACATCGTTTTCTTGGTGGATACCGGTGAAGTGCTTCACACTTGAGGAGCAACTGCTAAGGATCTCTGATCGTTGTCTCCGAATTAATTTAAAAGGTTAGATTCGATCCCTCGAATTTTTATTCACGATTTATATGCTTTTATTTAGATTTTGTATGTGTAAAAGTGTTTTGCCATGCCCCCGCTGCGTTAAAAATCCAACTCAAACAAAACGCTTGGGGAACTTCGATATAGTTCGATGATTCTAAGTATATGATAGGATTCTTAAAAGGACAAGGAGGGGTAGAGTTTCCAGTACTTCATGGATTGGGGAGACTGCCATATTTATTTTCCGTATAAGAAGGTACCATGTGTACTGAAGGACATACGAAGTATGCAAAATATACCCGGGTGGAATGGGGAAGCATATAAAGCCCGAATGCGGCTTGGGTGACAACCAGGATGTTAGGAAGTCATCCCTCTACATGTAGAAAAGGTTATTTTTACCATTATACGACTGATCGTCGTATCTCGGGGGCTCCAGTGAATGTCCTATTCTTCCAATTGGAATTGTGATGTAATACCATAACCCAAGCCTAGGTGTTGGGTTTACCATTAAGGTATTCGCAGGATAATTATAACACCCCCAAATCCGGGGTCGGGGATCTAGGTTGTCACGAGTTCCATTTCCCTTAACAACACTTATCTAACTAAACAACCAATTACTGCGTACTGTGACCCCACAATAGATACACACACCACAAGTTATAGTCTCAAAGATGAATACCAAAATAACACAAGTCATTTTATTCCACAATTATAAGTCACTACACCTCAAAAGGGTTTCTGAATAAATTTACATATTCTTTCCCATTATTATAATTCATAAATATACATAAGTCTGGTACATCAAAAGTTAAAAGCCTAGCATATTGGTAGTTCCTACCTCAGCTACAACGACATCAACGCCTATAGGAAACTGCGGAACATTTCCTATCCGCTCGCAAATTGGGAGCTTGGTCCTGTTCATCTTGTCTAGCTATTGTTGTGCGATGAAAGAATAAAGCAAGGGTGAGCAACAAGCCCACCGAAATAACATGTATAATAATTAACAATATATGAGCATTCTCATAGTATTCATGAAAGTCTTGGTCAAGCAAAAATGAACCAAGTTTGATACTTAACGCGACCAAATCACAAAATATTCAGTATATATGTATATATATATACTTTTCAAAATCTTTGAAATCCTGCTATGCATAATATACACAGAGTTCCAGTTTATAACTGTATAAAAATATCGTTGCAAGGTGATCTCATATATCTAACCTTGTCTCAACGTTTTTATAAAAATCTTTGTCAAGCATAAGATAATCATTAAATAGATATAAGTTGAGAAGATGAAGTTACAAGATACTCCAATATACTTATATCTTTTCCGAATAATACTTGAACTACCACCGTTCAAGGTATAATCAATTTCAAAGTTTATTACATAGATGAGACTACAAGATAAGACTTGAATAGATTCAATCTTTGAAATATCATTTGAAAGAAATGAAGTTACGAGATACTTCATTAAGTCCCGATATATATACACTTATATATATATATATATCTCATACACTCCTTGAAAACCTCTATTATGAAAATTATAAACAGAGTTGCAATATCCAATGAATTTGGAAAGAAGAAAACCTTGGCATAAACCTGGTATCTTGCTGATCAGGAAAAGATACCAATTAAGTCACCTTTTATACTAGTAGATGGATGAATCCCCCACTGGTCATCACCCTGGCCACATTAGGACCTTATGCTGGACTGCCACTCAGCCACTTACGCTTAGATGGACTGCCACTCAGCCACTTACCCCTTGATGGACTCCCACTGAGCCACTTACACTTTTATGGACTCCCACTGAGCCCATGTCGCCTATGCCGATGCATTTTGATTGGGCTTACTTCATGAACATTGGGCAAATAATCAAATTCTTTTATCAAATTAGCAACTTCGTTGCGTCAAAAATACGCCACGGAGTCGGATCCCTTGGGTTTTGAGCGAGTATTTAAATCCCCTTCGAAAGGAAGATCTTAAATTTGAAAATGGGTTTTGGGATCCGCTCTAACCTTTAAAATCATTTTGAAGACTCGAAGACATTGTTGAAAATGTTTGAAGTAAGGATGATTTAATAGAATAAATCTATTACACAATAATCGAAGAATATCTTAATATTATTCTTTAAATAATATTCCAATAAAGAATAGCTTTTATCAAAATAAATCCCGTAAAAGTTTTTTTGGAAATAATACTTGAAACGAAAAATAATTATCGAAAGATATACTTATACGAAAGTAAAATCTTTATTTGAATAATAAAAAATAATGTTTAATTTTTTTATTCAAAACTATCGAATATACCTTATTCGATTAATAGTTATATAAATATATATATAATAAATATACATATATTATACTCGGGAACATCGACCCCCGGTTTAGAAAAATGTTCACCTTTCGGTCCCCTATACTAACGGTATACGCAACTACTGCTTATCTCTAGCATAGGTATTATGCAGTCTATAAGCATTTGAATTGATAATAAATATCAAGATTTCACAACATGCATATATATACCATATCAACATGATCCAATATATCGCAAGATTTTCTAATAACAACCGTGCACTTATCTCAAGATAATGCGTCAATATATTTACATCACAACAACAGTATAACGGTTAGAAAACTTTCCTGAGTGTTCCGGGGTAGACTTAAGCTTAGAGTGGGTCCGGTAACCTATGAACAACAACATAAGACGGAATTATACCATGATCGCTTAAGAAACTAGTCAAAACTCACTCATACCCTAACGGTCGCTTTCGGTCGCTTATACGCTTAACGATTTGCGTTAATTGCTTGCATACCCTCGGCTCCACCAATTTTAATAAATTAACCGTTACGAATTTCAAGGCAACTCTTTCGCGAGTACTTTACCAACTGCCTAATCCACTTTACATAATTGTTTTGTGTTTTGATTAATCATTTAAGGATCTCAATTATGATCTCAAAGTCACTCGAGGTTTCTGGGTTCCCTCGCGAAACACCGTTACTTAAAACGGTCGTTTCTCATCACTCGTAACTCGGATTTAGGCGAACGACATATCAAAACGAAGCTCGTAACATGGACTATCTAAATATGGCAAAGGTCAGAATTTACAATGAGTTCACGGGTCCTAAAGTTAAGCACAGAATCAGTTAAGGAAATTCGGGCATTATGACGGCTAGAACTTAGCGATTTCCAATATTTTTACCACTCCAAATCAATCCCTTCCAACTACAATCCATCCACAACTTCAAGATTCAAACCTAGGATACTGATCTTAGCCAAAACAAGCTCAAGATTCTCAATCCAATTCAATATTATACCATCTCCATAATCAACTAATCTACTTAATAATCAAAGTTCAATTCAAGCTTAATCATTCAAACAACTACTCATCTATCCAAACCATCCCAAAATTCAAGCAAACAAACTTAGTACTTAAAGGTCCAAAAGTTTTATACCTTTATTTGTGAGGGGAAAGTTGCTAGGAAGCCTTAAACTCTTGATTAATCCTTATATCCTTATACAAGCTTGGATCTCACAAACAATCAAGAAAACACAAGGTTAGATTTTAAAGTTTCTAAAGGTTTGATTGAGAGAACTGTAAAACTGAGAGTCTTACCATGCTTATTTGGACAAGACTTGAGAACAATAGTTGTATGCCATCTCAATACCTTTCCAAAGAGCTATAGAACATACTATTTGAGTGAGTATTGAAGGAGATATGACAGTTTGAAATTGTTGTTATGGTTTTGGCCGAGAGCAAGCTTTGAAAAATGAGGTGATGAAATGCTTCTTTGATTTTCCTTGGTTAATTGGTGTGATGTTTTATTTGATAAATATCTAGCTTCCTTTATGCTAAACATGTGGTGTTTAGTTGGCAACCAAGCCGACTACAAGCTACTAATTATGTGGCTTATATTAGTTGCTCCCACTCACTTTTACTAATTACAATTTCATGCATATAGTCCTCTTGCTTTTCATTTCTAACCTTTCACAAAAGATGCTCTCAATACTTACACTCTAATTCCTTATTTGGTTTCCCTTTGTTTCATTAGTCATTTGTCGCTCAATCTTGTTGATCGTTTGAGGGATCATATCCGGGATCTGATTACTTGGGCTTTCCTGAACCTTTATTAATAACTTATATTCCTTTAATGATCCTCTGCTATAATCCTTAAATAAAAATCCTTTTAATTATGTTACCTTATACTAGATCCTTTCGGTATCTGGTGGATTTTCGGGAAAAACCAAAGTGTTCGAATCTGAATTCTGACGACCTTTACATACACTCATTTACTTTATGTAATACTAATACGATCTCAGGATTTCCATAATAGTACTCCTATATAGTGTGGTTTGATAATTTTCCTTAATCAACATCATCAACAAAATATTACTATTCATCAGGGTTTCAAATATTTCCAAAAATTGGGGTTATTACAGTCTCCCCACCTTAAAAGGATTTCGTCCCGGAATCAGATAGAAAACAGTTGGGGATGGTTTTCTAGCATTGCGTTTTCTAACTCTCAAGTCAATTTTTTCCCACATTGTGGTTTTACCGTAAGACTGGTCTGATAACCCTGTTCCTAAGCACTTGCTCCTTTCAATCCATAACCCTTACTGGTTGCTTCATATAGGTCAAGTCTGGTTGCTTCATGTAGAGGTAGCTCATATGTTAACTTCCCAATACGTCTTAATATCTCCAAGGGTCCAATAAATCGTGGACTTAGATTTCCTTTCTTTCTGAACCTCATTAATCATTTCCAAGGGAATACCTTTAACAATACTAGGTTCCCTACTTCATACTCTTTGTCCTTTTGGGCCAAACCGACATACTTCTCTTGTCAATCTTGGGCTGCTATCAACTGTTCTCTGATTAGATCTGCTATGTCCTTGGTTATTCAGACTACTTTGGACCTGAGCATCTTGTGCTCTCCAACTTCATCCCAATATAAGGGAGATCGACAACTTCTTTTTTCGTACAGGGCCTCGTAAGGTGATATTCCGACACTATCATATCATCTATCGTCGTAAGAAAACTCAATCCGTGCTAAGTGATCATTCCAAATTTCTTTCAAGTCTATCACACAGACTCTCATTATATCATCTAGCTCTACAGCTTTCGCTTCTCAATACTCATTCTTTTCTTGTTCGTAAGCGTTACTATCTTTCGTTCATAATACTATTTGGTCTATACTTGTACTCGCTGGAGTTTTATAACCTTTTAATAATTACGCCGACCTTAGTATCACGAACGCGTTAGAATCGGAATACCACCATACTGATACTACTTCATTTCTAGCTGCTTCTATCTTCGAAAGCTTGATCCACCATATGGAAGTAAAAGAATTTATTGAGAGATCACTATGATCATGAACACTTGTTATATCGCATAGTTAGTATAGAAGGTGGCCGGCCTTTAGTACTTGACAAGCAATTAAACAACATGTGGTATCCTACTAGGCTTCCGTCACACAGATAGATAGTCATTCGGCAATACCCCCCTTCTGGAAAGGTTGTTCTTCTCAGTATACACGAAATGAAAAGGAGGGAAAAAGAACGAATTTAAGAGCATTATATAAAAAAATACTGCCACAAAATATCTGGCTTAGAATCTGCCTCTGAAGTACAAAGGTTTATCAAAGGAGAATGAAACATATGTACATATATCATCATCAAGTATTATCACATCGTAATTCACGTGCCTGAATATTTACTATTCCGTCCATCGTTCTATGGACCCATGCTCTTGCTCGAGCTTATGAACAATCATCTTTGAAACTCCCTCGATATTGAAAATCGAATCTGGGATTTCATTCTAGACATCGTCGCTACTAGAATCCATTGCTACACTATAACCTTCTTCGTATAGTAATACTACTCTTTATCGATAAGAAGGAATAAATATATCATAGGTAAATGTTCGGCTTAGTTGGTCTATCCATAATGACTTATACATCACCACGACCCGATTAGTGGTACTCAATCTCAACATCCATTCCAATACAACTCTCACGGTTGTAATTGGCTCATTACTCGCAGAATCATTGTTGCATTACTATGGTCCACTGCTAACCTATTATAGTCATTTGTTTTCCATTAAATCTTAATATCTAACCATACAAGGTCTATACCTATCGTATCGAATTCTTTTAAGGAGGTAATATAATCACCCTTCATGATTCATGAAGAACACTCCTGAACTTGACGTACATATGACATGAAGCAGATAAAATTGCAGAGGAGTTTCAATCAAAACAATGATAGCAGGTTAACATCATTATTAACCATATGTCTTTATTAAGAGATATGAAGTTCAAAGGTTCATTTAGTCCTTTCGTAACATGGTCCTGGTTTATCTCAAGATAGGATCTTCTAAGATAGGTAGCCCACTCACAGCGATAACATGAATTAAATCTTAACCAAACTACTATTACGGTTGAGTATCGCACAATCATCAGAAGGAATGTCAATCTTTCACACCATAATATAACCTTTACGGATTTAACCATCATTACTGTATTCCTCTGGCACGAGTGCCTATAATTGCTCTCTTACAGTTAGAGTGTCAGCCACCTCATTGGCCTTTCCTGATAGTAATAGTTCCTTATAATCAATGTCTGTTGAATGATCGTCAACTAATTTTTTTTACCTCATTTCCAATCACTGCTTGTGTGAAAATGCTCTTCCTTAAGCTTTGGTAAAAAAAATATCACCATTTTTCCATAAGTTATTGGCTTAGTCTTTAAATCTGAACATCATCACGGATGACTTTCGATCATACTTAGGACATCTTTTATCTTGGGTCCTTCTTATTCTCACCAATCTCGACCTTCATTTGGTCGATCTATACTTTCTTATGGTTCAACACGTACCCCACCTGGAATTATTATAATTACATCATATTTCCTTTATAAAAACTTTTATCTTGAGAACTTTGAATATTACCTTTCTCCATGTAAAACCTCTAAGGTTATCCTTAAATCCTTCATCATGTACTCCCTAGGTACAGGGTATATCAAGATACCATTTACTAATACTAGAACCATTGTCTATATAGTTCTGAAAACTTATTCCACTAGTCTTTAAAGGTTGTTGTTACCTTAATCCTTTCAATTCATACTGTCAAAACTCATACTGTCCCTATTATGGGTAAAATGCCAATCCTTTATGATTCCCCTAGGGTTCATCTCAATTTATCGAGGTTTTATCCTTAATTCCTCCTTTAAAAAGGTACTTACACTTTTCCATTGATAAATCAAGTCATTTATCCCTGATAAAGGTATCTCATTCAATAATTCCCATCTCGATAGTCTATACTTAGTTTCATGGGTAACATCCTTTTCCTAACTGAGGTCAATCCATATGGCCTCCGAAAGATAACAACAGTTATTCACTTTTCTTTCCTGATTTGGTAATGATAACAGGGATGTTCTGGAAGATATTGGTCGTGTTCAATGTGAACTTTTTAGTTCTAACTATTCATTTATCTCCATTATTTATCTCAACCGTCATCTCAATGTTGGGATATCTTTTTTACCTGGCGTCTCCCTTTCTGGGTATCAAGCCACAGGTCTTACATACACTTCACATTCTTGAAGGTCACTTCCTTCATCCCATTTTCCTAATATCTTGTTATCCTGTCTCCTCAGTCCATCCGTGTTTCCTTATTAATCCATCGGTCTATCTCAAAGTTTTATCGAATACTCCCAACTTAAAGGGGATTAATTATACGTATCGCTTACGCCTTCAAACCTTGACTTTATCTCATGATCAGTCACCATCGTGCTGATGATGACACACTTATCTATATTTATTGCTAGGGTTTCTTAGGGTTTTACATACCTAACTCCCTTATCGATTCTCAACTCTATTTCCTTTATATCCCTTTATACTCCTTCCCCTTTCAGTCTTCTATTTTCATTTCTATTACAACCATTTCATGAACCAACACAATATAAGCATTGATTTCAAACATCCCGTCAATCTGAATTCGTGTCCTTCTAACGAACCTTGACGACTTTCACAATCTAGATTCATGATTCATCATACTTGTCCGCCTCTGGCCTGGTTTTAAAACTTCTATACTTTCTCTCTATCTTCCTTAGCCTTCCACCAGCGGGTGGCCTCTCTCTTAGGAAGGAAAGTGGAAAAAAAGTCTTTTGCGCTTCGTCAATCATTTAGAATCTCAAATGATTCCTCTATTTCCTTTAGCCAGGCTCTTGCCTCGACTGGGTCAACTTGTTTCTTGGAACTCTGAGAGCTTAGCGACTTAAAGGTCCTGAAAGAATTTCCCACCGTATTGTTTCCTCAGGGTGGTGGTTGGGGGTAAAAGTATAAGTTTTGTTTAGGCAGGTCCATGAATTTCCCCATAGGAGTACCGTCCTGGTTTTTCCTAACTTGCTCGACTTCTGTTTTCTCAGTATGAAATGTTTCATCCTTCTCCCATAATTGGGGTTATCTTATACATTAAAATTCTTGTTTTCCACTTCATTATGTTATGGGTTCCTTTTTTCTTGATGGCGACCTCCCTGACTATCATATTCAGGGTTTGCCCTAAATCTTATTCCTCGAACTATGGCTTTCATCTAAGATCCCGTCCTTAAGCTTTTGAACATTTGGAACCCAAATTCTGTTGGAATACCTCATTATTCCTTTATCATCTTTCTCGGTATTAATCTCTTCTCTATTCATTGGCTCTCTGCCTTCATTCATCACTTTTTCTTGGCACAATATGATCTTTTCCAATAATTCGGGCTGCATTACAATCTCAAACAACTTTTCAGTACCGGCTCCGGTTACCTTCACTTCTATTTCCATTTTCTCAAAATCTCTTCTCAACTCTCCCAAAGACATTATCATCTTGAGTCTCTCCTTTCTACTAAGGGCGTTAGCCACCATATTGGCTTTCCCTGGATGATAAAGAATCTCATAATCGTAATCCTTGATTAGCTCTAACCACCTCCTCTGGCGCATGTTGACCTCTTTCTGCGTGGAAATATACTTGAGCTCTTATGGTTTGTGTAAATCTTGCACTTCTATCCATACAAGTTGTGCCTCCAATATTTAGGGCAAAACTATTGCCGTGAGCCCAAGATCATGGGTGGGATATCGAATTTTATATTCCCTTAATTGTCTTGATGCGTACGCAATTACCTTGTTGTGCTGTATTAGAAGCACCCTAATTCCTTATGCGAAGCGTCACTACAATTCACAAAATCTCCTTTTCCATCCAGCGACGCCAACATAGGGGCCATCACCAATTTTTGCTTCAGTTCTTGAAAGCTGTTCTCGTATTTTTCTGTCCATTCGAACTTCTCAGTCTTACGAGTAAGCCGCGTTAAAAGGGCTGCTATCTTTGCAAACTTGAACAAACCTATGGTAGTAACCGGCCAATCCTACCCCTGGTAGTCACCCTAACTACGGTCATTAATTCCATAGCGATCATCTTTTCAGTCTCATCAGGATCCTCAATGGAATCCTCCTCAACAACCTTCCCTTCTGAGAAAACATCCTTAATTGCTACATCCTTAATATGAATATCATTCACTCTCTCGTTAGGGTGCTCCATTGAATCCATAATCTGGTCTCCAATATGTAGTAAAACATCATCATGTTGTTGCTCCTGAACCTCAGGGTTCGGTGCGCTGCTAACCTATACGATAACGAACTATGCTACTACCTTGATATTTATAACCGTAAGGGTTTTAACTGTCAGTACTACGTTAGGTAGTCCAACTATGAACTTGGATAGAGTTCTTATTATCTTAGTGAACTTATTATTTTAACGTCGCATCATCTCTGAGGTTTATAAAGCTTGGATATTGTAACGACCGAGGAATTACGCTTGTATTATATTATAATAATGATAAATTATGTGTATTATTATGTGATTAAATGTGTTAAGTCGTTAAACCATAACTGCTATGTGTTATGTGTTGGCTGTTTTGATCCAAACGTGTTTTGGATATTTATTGAGCGTTTTATCGTCAGTTATATATATATTATATTAAAACCTGTACAGCTCAAAATTATGTTTTAAAAGCCCGTATTTCAAACAAAATCATTGGCTCTATTTTATTAAAAATGCCCTATACCATATCGCTATTCTGAACCCCTAGACTCAGAAAAATGAGACGAATCCAATAAAAATAGTTGTAAGTTATAATTTCTTCCGAAAGAAAGTGGTTTGGTGATAATTGATAGTTCGTAGGTCCTAGTAGGAGTATAATTGAGCCGAATAAATCCCGAAAAATTATAATAAAATCAGATAAGACTAGTAATGCAGGTATAAGCCTAGAATTGATTCTAAAAATAATTATAAATCTAGAAATCAATTATGTGCTTTATGTGCTACGTGCTTTATGTGATTATGTGAACCTATGTGTTGTATAAATGTATGTGTATATATACGAGTCAGATAGAAACGCATGGGTAGACTGATAAGGTTGTGTGTTATCAATTTAAGATACACGTATATAGTAAGTTATCTAAATGCCTATCTTTCCATGATTTGTTCAGTGTTAGCAAGTCCAAGCAAGCTAGGATCATAAGGTGATGAGTTAAACCAGGTTAAATACACGCAAGGCAAGTTTTTCCCTTATTCTAAATTCAGAATAGTGATTTATATTTCTTTTCTATCGTATCAGTTCTCTTTGATAATCATTGTTCATATACACTGTTACCCATTTATTATCGCTTGATTCCAATTTCATTTCAATTCTTGATTTACCCAATTTATTGAATTCCCTGTTCATATTTCAATTCCTTTACCCTTGTTACATATACTCTGGTATATCCAGGTGTTGGGATATATCAATAGCATTCCGATTGTTCCGGATGTTAAGCCTTGGACTGGATGGTTACTATACGGGCTGGGTTTTACCCAGACCATTATTTAATAGGCCATAGTTGCCTGAGTACTCCTTATATTGGTTGGGTCTATGCAGTTGGGTATAGATCCGCACTATATTCTGACTGATCAGCAGGTTATAGTGCATATGTTGGTTCTTGTTCCCAGTCTTGTTCATTTGGTACTCGCCAGCATTGGCAAATTACTATTCTATACAGATTCAGATGGTTGTTCCAACCAGCAGCTTATTGTTTCACTCATTTCTCTTTCTTTATACTATATATATTGTTGCAGGCTTGTTGAGCAATTTTGGCTCATCCCTTTTTATTGTTACTCCTATTGTTTTACAGTTAAGGTAGAGAATGAAACCCATCAGAACCCGCATAGTCAAGAAGCGAGTCAAGCAGCGGGACCCTCTTATACCAAGAGTGTTCCTTCCTATTCCCGAAGAGAGCTTTGAATTGCTAGATCAGGTGTAGCAGGGTAAGTAGTAATGTTGGGTTGAATAAAAGTCTTGTGTAGTTTGAATAAAAGTTGTGTAGTGAGACTGTAGATAGAATAAAGTTTTGTAACAAAGAGAGTTCTTGAGACTATGTGCTGTATAAATGTATGTGTATATATACGAGTCAGATAGAAACGCATGGGTAGACTGATAAGGTTGCGTGTTATCAATTCAAGATACACGTATATAGTAAGTTATCTAAATGCCTATCTTTCCATGATTTGTTCAGTGTTAGCATGGCCAAGCAAGCTAGGGTCAGAAGGCGATGAGTTAAACCAGGTTAAGTAAGGCAAGTTTTTCCCCTATTCTAAATTCAGAATAGTGATTTATATTTCTTTTCTATCGTATCAGTTCTCTTTGATAATCATTGTTTATATACACTGTTACCCATTTATTATCGCTTGATTCCAATTTCATTTCAATTCTTGATTTACCCAATTTATTGAATTCCCTGTTCATATTTCAATTCCTTTACCCTTGTTACATATACTCTGGTATATCCTGGTGTTGGGATATATCAATAGCATTCCGATTGTTCCGGATGCTAAGCCTTGGACTGGATGGTTACTATATGGGTTGGGTTTTACCCAGACCATTATTTAATAGGCCATAGTTGCCTGAGTACTCCTTATGTTGGTTGGGTCTATGCAGTTGGATATAGATCCGCATTATATTCTGACTGATCAGTAGGTTATAGTGCATATGTTGGTTCTTATTTCCAGTCTTGTTCATTTGGTACTCACCAGCATTGGCAAATTACTATTCTATACAGATTCAGATGGTTGTTCCAACCAGCAGCTTATTGTTTCACTCATTTCTCTTTCTTTATACTATATATATTATTGCAGGCTTGTTGAGCAATTTTGACTCATCCCTTTTTATTGTTACTCCTATTGTTTTACAGTTAAGGTAGAGAATGAAACCCATCAGAACCCGCATAGTCAAGAAGCGAGTCAAGTAGCGGGACCCTCTTATACCAAGAGTGTTCCTTCCTATTCCCAAAGAGAGCTTTGAATTGCTAGATCAGGTGTAGCAGGATAAGTAGTAATGTTGGGTTGAATAAAAGTCTTGTGTAGTTTGAATAAAAGTTGTGTAGTGAGACTGTAGATAGAATAAAGTTTTGTAACACAGAGAGTTCTTGAGACAGGTTTTATTTAGTTGGGTTTGTAATAAAGTGTAGTATGTGATTCTTGTTTTCAAACTCAGACCTTAAAAGATCCTGAGTAGTGATAGTTCGGGGTAATTATTATATATATATTCCGCTTGTGCAGGTTTAGTTGGTAATTGTTGTTAATAATGCCCCAAATCTAGACCCCGGATTTGGAGGGTGTTATAGTTGGCATCCAGAGCTTAGGTTTGACTTTTGAAAACAAGAACGTTAGGGCTAAGATAAGATAGGAAAATGAGATAGGATAGAAGTAAGAGTGTTAGGATTGTTTATTTATGTGATTAGAAGTTATGAGTTTTAGGAATTGTGATTTGATTGTTTTTGTGTTATTATTTTTATGTATATTAGATGGCTTCTTTATCATCGTCTACGGAGAGGACCGAGACAGATCCAGTGGTTGCACCGGTATTAGCCCCAGTGTCAAAGCAGATCTTACCTCCATTGCCACCACCTCCACCATTACCACCTGGACCACCGCCAGAGATACCACTTTCCCCAGAGGTACCAGGTTTTGCAGATTATTTTCCATACTTTGAGCCAGAGATACCAGATTTTCCACCATTAGAGTTTCCGATGTTCGATATTCCTGACATAATTGATCTTCCGCAGTGGGAGGATTTAGAGCCTCAGATTCCTATGCCACTAGTCGAGATTCCAGAGATGCCACAGATGGAGCCAGAGGCAGAGCCGCCAGTGTATGCACCTATGGAGCAGCCTGTCTTATTCCCTGCCCCATTAGCCATTTATGCACATGTTCCTGGAGTTTATCAGTTTCCTCAGCCAGAGTTTATGGATGAGATCGTGGTAGATGGACCATTACCTTCTCGAGGTTCCAGCACTGATCTTCGTGAGCATCATACAGTGACTTACCAGCGCTTTCAGGCAGAGAGGGAGGAGAGGATTAGATGGCAGAACCAGTGTAGAGAGATCCTTGGATTGTATGAGACGCAGGCAGATGGTCCTGTCAGGGCATTACGACCAGATTATATACTGAGAGAGAGGCTACATCAGATTCATCGGATTAGTTCTCAGCAGCTTACTGATTTGAGACAGCAGGATCTTAGTGCGGAGACAGCATGTCGCAGAGTATTAGGACTTACCGAGGCAGTGCTAGAGGCATTGCAGAAGGAGTTGAGCCACGTACCACTAGGATTTTGAGACTAGCAGATCGATGAGTGTTGTATTATGTATATTTTATAGATAGAGGCAGCATAGTATTGTATGACTAGTTGGTATGAGTATAGCTACTGACTTTGACTGATAGTAGTAGCAGTATGACTGTTATATCATAGGTTTTTGTATCAAGCACTGACACTTGTAGCTGGTGTTCTACCTATATATATATATATATATATATATGAGATAATCTTTTGCACGTTTTCTTTATTTTATTTCCAGTTATTTAAGCATTTACATTTATTTCAGTACCATTGCATATTTACAAATGTAGTTTTATTTACGATCATGTTGTACCCTTATGTTTTAAAAAAAAAAATTTTAAAAAAAAAACATATCATGCTGTTTTATCTATTCAGTTATTTAATAAGCCGTTTTATTTTCCCAAATCAACTGTTTTAATATATGTTTAATATACTATTATTAAAGAAGACCCATTGTTTATTTACCAGAAAGATGGCACCCAAAAGAAAAGCACAACCCGACTCATCAAATGGAAACACCGAGGGCCAAAACAATAATAACCAGATGGATCAGATGTTTAATCTCATGTAACAGCAGATGTTGATGATGCAACAACAAATGCAGCAGCAACAACAGCAGTTCCAGCAACAGATATTACAGCGAGCCGCTCATCCAGGACATCAAGTACCCCCAGCAGCACCTACGGTCACTTTCAAGCAATTTCAGTCGGTTAAGCCACCGGAATTTATGGGTTCCACGGATCCTACATAAGCGAGAGCTTGGCTGAAAGAGATGGAAAAGGCTTTTTCGTTAGTAAAGGTTGAGGAAGAACAGAAGACGGATTTCGCTAGCTACTTTCTGAAAGGCGAAGCTAATTACTGGTGGGAATTGAAGAAAGCTTTGGAAGAAGAAGATGTAGTGACCTGGGATAGATTCACTGATCTTTTCTTGGAGAAATATTTTCCTCGTTTTATGAAGAACCAGATGGAGATCAAATTCCTGGAGCTGAAGCAAGACAACTTATCGGTTGCGGATTATGAGACCAAGTTCACTGAATTGGCAAGATTTGTTCCAGAGCAAGTGGATACGGACGAGAAGCGGGCCAAGAGATTCCAGCAAGGACTGAAACCATGGATTCATAGCAGGGTAGCTGTGTTTGAACTGACAACTTATACGGCTGTTGTTCAGAAGGCTATGATTATTGAAGGTGAAAGCGAAGCAGCTCAGAAAGAGAAAGGACCAGGAAATTTTCAGAATCGTTTCAACAAAAGGCCAGGATTTCAAGCTCGAGGAAAAGTAAACTTTAGGAGACCAGAACAAAACAACCAGAGGATGGGTAATCGACTACCTGCCCCAACTCAGCAAAGGCTTATTCGACCGCCTGTACCTGATTGCAGAACGTGTGGTAGAAAGCATACAGGAATTTGCAACAAGCCAAATGTCACGTGTTTCAAGTGCAAGCAAAGGGGACACTATTCTGGAGAATGTCCGATGGGAAAAGCAGAAGTTACTTATTTCCAATGTGGGAGAAAAGGACATATCGCCAGAGACTGCAGAGGAATTGCAATGGCCGCTAGTATTCCAAGAGTTTTAGCATTACCTCCACCTCCATTATCACAGCAAAATCAGCCTAGAGCAAGGACTTTCAATATGTCAATGAAGGAAGCGGTACAGAGTCCGAATGTAGATGCAGGTACACTCCCTGTAAATTCCGTAAATGCTTTAGTATTGATTGATTCAGGAGCTACTAGATCTTTTATTTCTGAAGATTTTATCTCTAAGATAGATTATGAGATCCAGTGGTTAGATGAAGTGTTAGTCATAAAATTAGCAAATGATGATCAGGTTGCAGTAGATCGAGTATGCCCGAGTTGTGCTATTGAGATAGGGAGATGTCATTTTTCAGTTGATTTGATACCTTTTAGGTTAGGGAAGTTTGATGTTATTCTAGGAATGGATTGGCTATCTAGTAATAATGCTCAGATTGACTGTGCGAATAAAAGAGTGAAATTGCAAACTGAAGAAAATGAAAAGGTAATATTTAAAGGTGAGAAGCAAAAGCAGAAATTCCTATCAATAATGCAGACGAGAAGATTGCTACGCCAAGGATGTCAAGCTTATTTAGCCTATGTACGGGATGCTGATAAGGGTAATTCGAAGATTGAAGATATTCCTGTAGTTTGTGAATTTCTTGATGTTTTTCCAGACGAATTACCAGGACTTCCACCAGATCAAAAAATCGAGTTCACTATTGACTTGATGCCAGGGAATGAACCAATTTCGAAAGCTCCATATCGAATGGCACCTGTTGAAATGAGGGAATTAGCAAAGCAGTTGCAAGAACTTCTCAATAAAGGAATTATAAGGCCAAGTGTATCCCCATGGGGCGCACCAGTATTGTTTGTGAAAAAGAAGGATGGTAGTATGCGACTGTGTATCGATTATCGTGAGCTGAACAAGTTAACTATCAAGAATAAATATCCTTTACCTCGCATCGATGATTTATTTGATCAACTAAAAGGAGCAGCATGGTTTTCGAAAATCGATTTACGATCAGGCTATCATCAGTTAAAGATCAAGGCCGTGGATATTCCAAAGACAGCGTTTAGAATGAGGTACGGACACTACGAATTTCTTGTGATGGCTTTTGGATCGACAAATGCACCTGCAGCATTTATGGATTTGATGAATCGAGTATTCAAGAAGTATTTGGATAAGTTTATCATTGTATTTATTGATGACATCTTGATCTACTCAAAGATAGAAGAAGAACATGCAGCACAATTAAGAACGACATTGGAGATATTACGAAAGGAGCAGCTTTATGCAAAATTTTCAAAATGTGAATTTTGGTTGAAAGAAGTGCAGTTTCTAGGGCATATCATCAGTAGAGAAGGCATTCAAGTTGATCCAGCAAAGATTGAAGCTGTGTTGAATTGGGAAAGACCAAAGACGCCGACAGAGGTTCGAAGTTTCTTCGGATTGGCAGGATATTATCGAAAATTTGTCAAAGATTTTGTGAAGATAGCGACACCGCTGACCAAGTTAACTCGACAAAGTGAAAAGTTTGAATGGAATAGTAAGTGTGAAGAAAGTTTTCAAGAGTTGAAGAATCGGTTGGTGACTGCACCAGTATTAGTACTGCCAGACGAGCAAGGAAATTTTGTTATTTACAGTGACGCTTCGTATCGCGGGCTAGGATGTGTATTGATGCAACATGGTAACGTCATTGCATATGCATCGAGACAACTTAAACCTCATGAGCAGAAATATCCTATGCATGATCTAGAATTGGCAGCAATTGTATTTGCATTGAAGCTTTGGAGACATTATCTGTACGGTGAAAAATGCGAAATCTACACGGATCATAAAAGTTTGAAGTATATTTTCATGCAAAAGGAACTGAACATGCGACAACGTTGATGGCTGGAATTGATTAAAGATTATGATGTTACAATCAGTTATCATCCAGGAAAAGCAAATGTTGTAGCAGATGCGTTGAGCAGAAAAGAAAGGTTGAATCGGTTAACTTCATGTGAAGAATTGGTTAAAGAATTCGACAAATTGGAAATTGAGATTCCTATTCCCCATGAATCTGCAGGAACTATCTACACTATGACTTTTCAACCAGGGTTGCTAGAAAAGATTCGCCGTTGTCAAGATGAAGTAATGAGTCAAGACGACGATTTAACGGGAGAAGAGATTACAACTCAGAAAGATAATGAAGGAATTTTACGTTTTGCGTCAAGAATCTGGATCCCTAACATGGCAGAACTAAAAGAAGAAATTATGCGAGATGCGCAAATTCGAAGTATTCCATTCATCCAGGAAGCATGAAAATGTATCGCGATTTGAGGGAAAACTTTTGGTGGCCGAATATGAAGAAGGAGATAGCAGAATGGGTGAGTAAATGCTACACATGCCAGCGAGTTAAAGCAGAACATCAACGTCCGAGTGGGTTATTGCAACCGTTAGACATTCCAGAATGGAAATGGGAACATCTAGCGATGGATTTCGTAGTGGGACTTCTAAGAACGAAAGCAAATCACGATGCAATTTGGGTTATTGTTGATCGATTGACGAAATCAGCACATTTTCTTCCAATTAACGAGAAATTTTCACTGGACAAGCTAGTGCACTTATATCCTAAAGAAATTGTGATGCGTCATGGAGTACCAGTATCGATTGTATCGAATCGAGATCCTCATTTCAATTCAAGATTTTGGAGACAATTCCAAGAATGTCTAGGAACGAAGTTGAATATGAGTACAGCCTATCATCCGCAAACTGACGGTCAAAGTGAAAGGACAATTCAAACGATTAAAGACATGCTACGAGTTTGTGCAATCAATTTTGAAGGTAGTTGGGATGAACATTTACCCCTAGTGGAATTTTCTTATAATAACAGCTATCACGCTAGTATTGGAATGCCACCGTATGAAGCATTATATGGGAGGAAATGCAGATCACCAGCGCATTGGGATGAATTTGGAGAACGCAAGATTTTGGGTCCAGAATTAATTCAGCAGACAAAAAAAAAAGATTGAACTTATTCGAAAACGAATCAAGGCAGCACAAAACAGGCAAAACAAATATGCAGACCAAGCAAGGAAGGATATGGATTATCAGGAAGGAGAACATGTATTGCTCAAAATATCGCCATGGAAAGGATTGACCAGATTTGGCAATAAAGGGAAATTGAAGCCACGATATGTTGACCATTTGAGATTTTGAAGAAAATTGGGAAGGTTGCGTACGAGTTAGCTTTACCACTCCATATGCAGCACATTCACAACGTATTTCATGTATCTATGCTTAAGAAGTATAATCCTGATACAAGGCATGTAATAGAGTATGAACCAGTAGAACTTCAGGCAGATTTATCGTATATAGAGCAGCCGATAAGGATTTTAGATCGTCAAGAGAAGGTATTAAGAAATAAGTCTGTGTCATTAGTAAGAGTCTTGTGGAGAAACACAGTGGTTGAAGAATCAACCTGGGAGCTTGAGAGCGAAATGTTAGCAAAGTATCCTCAGTTATTTGCATAGTATGATTCTGAGGACATAATCTTGTTAAGGGGGGAAAATGTAACGACTGAGGAATTACGCTTGTATTATATTATAATAATGATAAATTATGTGTATTATTATGTGATTAAATGTGTTAAGTCGTTAAACCATAACTGCTATGTGTTATGTGTTGGCTGTTTTGATCCAAACGTGTTTTGGATATTTATTGAGCGTTTTATCGTCAGTTATATATATATTATATTAAAACCCTGTACAGCTCAAAATTATGTTTTAAAAGCCCGTATTTCAAACAAAATCATTGGCTCTATTTTATTAAAAATGCCTTATACCATATCGCTATTCTGAACCCCTAGACTCAGAAAAATGAGACGAATCCAATAAAAATAGTTGTAAGTTATAATTTCTTCCGAAAGAAAGTGGTTTGGTGATAATTGATAGTTCGTAGGTCCTGGTAGGAGTATAATTGAGCCGAATAAATCCCGAAAAATTATAATAAAATCAGATAAGACTAGTAATGCAGGTATAAGCCTAGAATTGATTCTAAAAATAATTATAAATCTAGAAATTAATTATGTGCTTTATGTGCTACGTGCTTTATGTGATTATGTGAACCTATGTGTTGTATAAATGTATGTGTATATATACGAGTCAGATAGAAACGCATGGGTAGACTAATAAGGTTGCGTGTTATCAATTCAAGATACACGTATATAGTAAGTTATCTAAATGCCTATCTTTCCATGATTTGTTCAGCGTTAGCAAGGCCAAGCAAGCTAGGGTCAGAAGGCGATGAGTTAAACCAGGTTAAGTACGCGCAAGACAAGTTTTTCCCCTATTCTAAATTCAGAATAGTGATTTATATTTCTTTTCTATCGTATCAGTTCTCTTTGATAATCATTGTTCATATACACTATTACCCATTTATTATCGCTTGATTCCAATTTCATTTCAATTCTTGATTTACCCAATTTATTGAATTCCCTGTTCATATTTCAATTCCTTTACCCTTGTTACATATACTCTGG
The DNA here is from genome assembly GCF_009905375.1 of Apium graveolens. NCBI lineage: Eukaryota > Viridiplantae > Streptophyta > Magnoliopsida > Apiales > Apiaceae > Apium > Apium graveolens. The sequence continues at coordinate 239,436,723 of NC_133655.1, forward strand.
TATATCCTGGTGTTGGGATATATCAATAGCATTCCGATTGTTCCAGATGCTAAGCCTTGGACTGGATGGTTACTATACGGGTTGGGTTTTACCCAGACCATTATTTAATAGGCCATAGTTACCTGAGTACTCCTTATGTTGGTTGGGTCTATGCAGTTGGGTATAGATCCGCACTATATTATAACTGATCAGCAGGTTATAGTGCATATGTTGGTTCTTGTTTCCAGTCTTGTTCATTTGGTACTCGCCAGCATTGGCAAATTACTATTCAATACAGATTCAGATGGTTGTTCCAACCAGCAGCTTATTGTTTCACTCATTTCTCTTTCTTTATACTATATATATTGTTGCAGGCTTGTTGAGCAATTTTGGCTCATCCCTTTTTATTGTTACTCCTATTGTTTTACAGTTAAGGTAGAGAATGAAACCCATCAGAACCCGCATAGTCAAGAAGCGAGTCAAGCAGCGGGACCCTCTTATACCAAGAGTGTTCCTTCCTATTCCCGAAGAGAGCTTTGAATTGCTAGATCAAGTGTAGCAGGATAAGTAGTAATGTTGGGTTGAATAAAAGTCTTGTGTAGTTTGAATAAAAGTTATGTAGTGAGACTGTAGATAGAATAAAGTTTTGTAACAAAGAGAGTTCTAGAGACAGGTTTTATTTAGTTGGGTTTGTAATAAAGTATAGTATGTGATTCTTGTTTTCAAACTCAGGCCTTAAAAGATCCTGAGTAGTGATAGTTCGGGGTAATTATTATATTTATATTCCGCTTGTGCAGGTTTAGTTGGTAATTGTTGTTAATAATGCCCCAAATCTATACCCCGGATTTGGAGGGTGTTATAGATATGATACCATTTCTGTAACACCCACAAATCCAGGGTCGGGGATCTGGGTTGTCACGAGTTTCGTTTCCCTTAACAACACTTAATCTAAATAAACAACCAATTACTGCCTACTGTGATCCCACAATACACACACACACTACAAGTTACAGTCAAAGAGATGAATACCAAAATAACACAAGTCATTTTATTCCATAATTATAAGTCACTACACCTCAAAAGGGTTTCTGAATAAATTTACATATTCTTTGCCATTATTACAATTCATAAATATACATAAGTCAGGTACATCAAAAGTTGAAAGCCTAGCCTATTGGTAGTTCCTACCTCAGCTACAACGGCATCAACACCTACAGGAAACTGCTGAGCATTTCCTATCCGCTCGCGAATTGGGAGCTGGGTCATGTTCATCTTGTCTAGCTGTTATTGTGTGATGAAAGAATAAAGCAAAAGTGAGCAACAAGCCCACCGAAATAACATGTATAATAATTAACAATATATGAGCATTCTCATAGTACTCATGAAAGTCTTGGTCAAGCAAAAATGAACCAAGTTTGATATTTTAACGTGACCAAGTCGTAAAATATTCAGTATATATGTATATATATACTTTTCAAAATCTTTGAAATCCTCTGTCATGCATAATATACACAGAGTTCCAGTTTATAACTGTATAAAAAATATCGTTGCAAGGTGATCTCAAATATCTAACCTTGTCTCAACGTTTTTATGAAAATCTTTGTCATGCATAAGATAATCATTAAATAGATATAAGTTGAGAAGATGAAGTTACAAGATACTTCAATATACTTATATCTTTTCTGAATAATACTTGAACAACCACCGTTCAAGGTATAATCAATTTCAAAGTTCATCACATAGATGAGACTACAAGATAAGACTCGAATAGATTCAATCTTTAAAATATCATTTGAAAGAAATGAAGTTACGAGATACTTCATTAAGTGCCGATATATATATACACCTATATATATATCTCATACACTCCTTGAAAACCTCTATTATGAAAATTATAAACAGAGTTGCAATATCCAATGAATTTGGAAAGAAGAAAACCTTGGCATAAACCTGGTATCTTGCTGATCAGGCAAAGATACCAATTAAGTCACCTTTTCTACTAGTACATGGATGAATCCCCCACTGGTCATCACCCTGGTCATATTAGGACCTTATGCTGGACTGCCACTCAGCCACTTACGCTTAGATGGACTGCCACTCAGCACTAACACCTTGATGGACTCCCACTGAGCCACTTACACTTTTATGGACTCTCACTGAGCCCATGTCGCCTATGCCGATGCATTTTGATTGGGCTTACTTCCCGAACATTGGGCAAGTAATCAAATTCTTTTATCAAAGTAGCAACTTCGTTGCGCCAAAAATACGTCACGGAGCCGGATCCCTTGGGTTTTGAGCGAGTATTTAAATCCCCTTCGAAAGGAAGATCTTAAATTTGAAAATGGGTTTTGGTATCCGCTCTAACCTTTAAAATCATTTTGAAGACTCGAAGACATTTTTGAAAATGTTTGAAGTAAGGATGATTTAATAGAATAAATCCGTTACACAATAATCGAAAAAAAAATTAAATATTATTCTTTAAATAATATTCCAATAAAGAATAGCTTTTATCAAAATAAATCCCATAAAAGGTTTTTTGGAAATAATACTTGAAACGAATAATAATTATCGAAAGATATACTTATACGAAAGTAAAATCTTTATTTGAATAATAAAAAATAATGTTTGATTTTTTTATTCAAAACTATCGAATATACCTTATTCGATTAATAGTTATAGAAAACTATATATATAATAAATATACATATATTATACTCGGGAACATCGACTCCCGGTTTAGAAAAATGTTCACCTTTGGGTCCCCTATACTAAGGGTATACGCAACTACTGGTTATCTCTAGCATAGGTATTGTGCAGTCTATAATCATTTGAATTGATAATAAAATATCAAGATTTCACAACATGCATATATATACCATATCAACATGATCCAATATATTGCAAGATTTGCTAATAACAACCATGCATTTATCTCAAGATAATACGTCAATATATTTACATCACAACAACAGTATAACTGGTAGAAAACTTGCCTGAGTGTTCCGGGGTAGACTTAAGCTTAGAGTGGGTCCGGTAACTTATGAACAATAACATAAGCCGGAATTAGACCATGGTCGCTTAAGAAACTAGTCAAAACTCACTCATACCCTAACGGTCGCTTTCGGTCGCTTATACGCTTAACGATTTGCGTTAATCGCTTGCGTACCCTCGTCTCCACCAATTTTAATAAATTAACCGTTACGAATTTTAAGGAAAATCATTCGCGAGTACTTTACCAACTGTCTAATCCACCTTACATAATTTTTTGTGTTTAGATTAATCATTTAAGGGTCTCAATTATGGTCTCAAAGTCACTCGAGGTTTCGGGGTTCGCTCGCGAAATGCCATTACTTAAAACGGTCGTTTCTCATCGCTCGTAACTCGTATTTAGGCGAACGACATATAAAAATGAAGCTCGTAACATGAACTATATAAATATGGAAAAGGTCAAAATTTACAATGAGTTCACGGGTCCTAAAGTTAAGCACAGAAACAGTTAAGGAAATTCGGGCATTATGACGGCTAGAACTTAGCGATTTCCAATATTTTTACCACTCCAAATCAATCCCTTCCAACTACAATCCATCCCCAACTTCAAGATTCAAACCTAGGATACTGATCTTAGCCAAAACAATCTCAAGATCCTCAATCTAATTCAATATTATACCATCTCCATAATCAACTAATCTACTTAACAATCAAAGTTCAATTCAAGCTTAATCATTCAAACAATAACTCATCCATCCAAACCATCCCAAAATTCAAGCAAACAAACTTAGTACTTAAAGGTCCAAAAGTTTTATACCTTTATTTTTTAGGGGAAAGTTGCTAGGAAGCCTTAAACCCTTGATTAATCCTTATACAAGGTTGGATCTCACAAACAATCAAGAAAACACAAGGTTAGATTTTGAAGTTTCTAAAAGTTTGATTGAAAGAACTGTAAAACTGAGGGTCTTACCATGCTTATTTGGACGAGACTTGTGAACAAGAGTTGTAGGTCATCTCAATATCTTTCCAAAGAGCTGTAGAACATACTATTTGAGTGAGTTTGAAGGAGATATGACAGTTTAAAGTTGCTGCTATGGTTTTGGCCGAGAGCAAGCTTTGAAAAATGAGGTGATGAAATGCTTCTTTGATTTGCCTTGGTTAATTGGTGTGATGTTTTATTTGATAAATATCTAGCTTCCTTTATGCTAAACATGTGGTGTTTAGTTGGCCACCAAGGCAACTACAAGCTACTAATTGTGTGGCTTATATAAGTTGCTCCCACTCACTTTTACTAATTACAATTTCATGCCTCTAGTCCTCTTGCTTTTCATTTTTAACCTTTCACAAAAGATGCTTTCAATACTTACACTCTAATTCCTTATTTGGTTACCCTTTGTTTTATTAGTCATTCGTCGCTCAATCTTGTTGATCGTTTGAGGGATCATATCCGGGATCTTATTACTTGGGCTTCCCTGAACCTTTATTAATATCTTATATTCCTTTAATAATCCTCTGCTATAATCCTTAAATAAAAATCCTTTTAATTATGTTACCTTTGAAAGGAATATGTCCTAAGTCCAATCATGTATTAGGATTTAGAAATAAGTTCTTGTGTAATCTGTTTTGATTTTATTGATATTAATAAAAGACTTGTTTTGTTTTTATTACGGGCTTTATCTATTTAAGTGTTTAAATAAGATATACCATAGTTTAGAGTAAAGCTTTTTATGTATTATGATGAGATCATAATAGTGAGACCTAAAATATGATAACTCTAAACTTAAATAGTTCATGGTCGTAGGATTACTAACTGGTAATTAATAATCCGCAAAGATCGGTACATATTATGCTTGCTTCATTATGAAGGATGTCTGTTCTCATAGACATTTGTGTGGTGACACTATAGCTAGTATGTAGGTGCTTATTATAGAATAAGTTCACTGAATATGACTCGCCCAGCTGAACAACTGATGGAGTTTACTCACGTGTCAGCAGTTGTTCACATAGTGATAGTTGTACAAGTATCCTTAGACTTGAGGTGATCATAGTCATCTTGTGTACACTGAACTATGCTTTGGTTTAGTTCTTAGTCTCCAGGGACAATTACTAGGGCTCTACTGGGTATAGGAATTTGTACACGAAGATGGTGTATGATCAATAAAGGATCTACCCCTTCCAGTGAAGGAAGCGAATGTTCAAGGCTGATCCACTTATGCTAGTTCAGGAATCTCTGGCCAGAGTGTATAAAATTAGAAAGGAGTTTCTAATTTGCACAGAATTAAGCATAGTAAATGGTAAGCAAGTGATTGAATTAGATAGGCTTGACACGAGATCCATGCCTTGTATTTAATCGGGACATTGTAGGGTAGAAAGAGTTTATTGTATGGTAACTATTCACTGAATAGGTTCTTGGTATTCTAAGCAGTGAATTCATATTATCCGGATAGTCGCGATATGCTGAGAAGTATCCCTCATGATGTAGAATAAATGTGATTAATTAATTAATCATATTTAATAAATTAGAGAATTTATATAAATAATGATAAAATAGTTTTATTATTATTTATTTCTACTACCGGCTTAATATTGAACCTACAGGGTCACACCATAAAAAGAGAATGATTTAATGGTGGAGGAATTAATTAATAATGGCTGATAATTATTTATTTATGAAATAAATAATTAATTGGCAAATTTAATAATTGATTAAATGAGATTTAATTGATTATAAATTTATTAAGAAAATTTCTTAATATTATTAATTAAAGGATTTAATTTTTGGAAATTAAATCAAGAGAAATAATTATTTCTAAAGTGTTTAGAAAAAGGATTAATAATTAAAAGGTGTTTTAATTATTAATGAGAATAATAAATGGGATAATAATAATATTATTTATGGGAAAATTTCAGCTGAAAATTTTGCCTATAAATATACTATTATAGACCCTATATTTTATTCGAACCCAAAAACCCAAAAGTTTTATAAAACTCAATTCTCTCCACCTCTTCCTCCTCCTTAACGTCGTTTTCTTGGTGGATACCGGTGGAGTGCTTCACGTTTGAGGAGCAGCTGCTGAGGATCTCCAAACGTTGCTTTTGGATCGCATATTAAAGGTTAGTAATCGATCCTTATGTTTTTACCACGATTTATATGCTTTTATTTGGATTTTATGTGTGTAAAAGTGTTTTACCATGCCCACGCTGCGTTTAAAATCCAACAATGGTATCAGAGTTAGGTTGTATGCATATAGATCTGTGGTAAAAATTTCAGAATTTTATGTGCTTGTATGAATTAATTATGATTTTTACAAGTTATATCATGGATTAATTTTGTCTGATGAGAAATCATTTCTCAAAATAATTTTGAATGTTGATCTGGGTTCTACAAGTGTTGTAGATCGTCTGGGTATTTTTTTCATAATTTTATGATGTATAGATTTTTTATTATGAATTTTTGAAGTTCTTATAATTAAAATTCATAATTAAATAATCATATATATATATATATAATTTGTTAGTATGTATGTATATACATCTGTTGTTTGTATATCTGCTGTCTGTGCTGCACGGAACCAGGACAAAGTTGACAGCATAGGTACGGCGGCACGGAAATCCGTGCGAGGGAAAGCGGTGGCTGCTGCAAAAGAAAGAAAAAAAAAGGGGTGTCGCGCATTCCGGGAATGCGTTACACCCTGTGGCGCATTCACGGGATGCGTTACACCTTTTAATGGCTTAAAAGGGTTGTAACGCATTACCGGAATGCGTTACAGGGCTTGTAACACGTTCCTGTAATGCGTTACAGCCCGACTGTCCACATTAAAATTGATTTTCTGGGAGTTTCGTAACTCTGTTTTAGGCGTGCAATATACCGTTGGATTCGTTTTTCCGAGAAGGATCTAATGGAGTGATCAATTTTAGTTTATATAAAAGTTTTGAACTGTTTATATTTCCAGGAAGTGTTTTAAAGTTATTTTTAACTGTTTTAACTGCTTTTAAATGCTTCATGTGATACATAGAGATGTATAATGCTTAGACCAATATGCTAGATGATGTAACATGCCTACCTTGATGTTTATTCATGTTTATATATGTGATATATGCTTAGTTTATCATGCGATGATAGATTTAGGTGAACTTAAATGAACATAAGGCGTTTTTTAGACAACCTAGTATAGTGAAATTGTTTCATAACCTTAATAACAATATTATGAATACAATCATGAGATTCTTGTGTTTATGAAACACGTAATTGAATATGAATTTTCGATATGAGAGAAAGGATGATTCTGTCAACAACATATTTCTATCTGTAAGAAAGGGTTATTAAGTGACGCCTCTTGACAATGCTCCACCCGATCTGGGAATCATCTGATTATTGATTATTGATTTGAAATATTTAATTTAAAAGGAAGAATCTCTTTATAATATGATTATGATTGTAACGTAATATAATCCCTCTAAAATTAAATAATATCAAGTAGTAATTGGCCAATGACACAACGGGCTTGTGTCGGTCATAGCCTTCCAACATGATAGAAAAGTAGTTCTTATTTTTGAATCATTGTCGTTTCGTGCCACAACCGAGGGCTTTGATTTCGAAATAAGAAATACTTGTCTATTACATAGAGATGTGTACATTGAATAAGAATCTAAAGGTCGTTACGTGCCACAGCCGTGGGCCTTTAGGGACTGATTCAATTGTACGGAATGTTGTGTTAGACTTGACTTAGAATATTGAGTTTGTCGTGCCACAGTCGTGACTCAATTATTCAAGAGGCTAAAGTTTGATTAGGGAATAACATTAGATGTAATTGACAAGAGTTGTCTGCCTATTGAACATTACATGGCGTTTCGTGCCACAGCCGGGGTTGTGTAATGGAATGTAGGTTCCCTATTCCCACTAGCATTATGAATGCTTAATTTTTCACGTAGGGGGTTGAATAAATTAGGTAAACTAGTGGGAGCCACTTATGAATAAAGACCCGATTCATATAGTATTTTGAAATGAAATCGAATATTTGCTAAGTGTTGTTATGTGTTTATCATTTACAGATTTACTTTGTACGTTATGTCTTCTGCACTATCACTCAGGAGCATACTAGATGCTCACAAATTGACTGGTCCTAATTATGCTGACTGGCTTCGAAACTTGAGAATTGTTCTCAGGATTGAGAAGCTGGAATACGTGATTGACTCACCTAAGCCTACTGAACCTGCTAGTGATGCACATAATGATGAACATGTTGTGTATCGTAAGTGGATAGATGATGCAAATGTTGCTCAATGCATCATGCTAGCTTCCATGAACATTGAGCTACAGAAGCAACATGAGCATATGGATGCTCACACTATCCTCATGCATCTACAAGAGTTGTATGATGTGGCGGGGAGGACAGCTCGATATGAGATATCGAAGGAGTTGTTCGGTTGTAAGATGTCTGAGGGATCATCTGTGAATGACCATGTACTTAAGATGATCAATTTGATTGAACGTCTTGGACAACTTGGTTTTGCCATGGATGGGGAGCTGAGCCAAGACTTGGTCTTGCAATCGCTTCCGAGTTCGTTCTCACAGTTTGTTGTGAACTTTCACATGAATAAGTTGGATGTCAGCCTGCCTGAACTCCACAACATGTTGAAAACTGCGGAATCGAATTTTCCCCCTAAGAAGAGTTCTGTTCTTCTAATTGGTGAAGGTTTCAATCCTAAAAAAAGGAAGAGGAACCCTTCCAAGAAGAAGAAAGTAAGTGAGAAAACGCCGGTTCCACCAAAAGCTGAAGACCCCAAGAGCAAAGTTGTTTGCTTTCACTGTAACAAGGTGGGGCACTGGAAGAGGAACTGCAAGGTTTACCTTGCAGAATTGAAGAAGAAGAAGGGTAGTGAGACTACCGCTTCTGATTCAGGTATGTTCATGATAGAAGTGAATATGTCATTAAATCAAATTTCTACTTGGGTATTAGATACCTCCTGTGGTTCTCAAATCTGCAATTTGTTGCAGGGACCAAGGAGAAGTAGGACTCTTGAGGAAGAGGAGGTGATTCCACTGATGGGAAATGGAGCAAGAGTTGCTGCTGAAGATGTAGAATCATTTCATTTACATATGCCTACGGGCAAGACTATTGTTTTAAATAATTGTTATTTTGTTCCCTCGATTGTGAGGAATATTATTCCCATGTTAGACTTGGCTGGATTTTCATTTATTATTGAGAATAATGAATGTTCTATTCTTAGAGATAATATTCTTTATGGACGTGGTACTTTAAATAATGGTCTGTATAAATGTGACATAATTTACTTCAGATTGAACAAACTAATAAAAGAAAAGGGATGATGAAAATCTCACTTCATTGTGGCATTGCAGTCTCCATTTAGTAGACATGGAGAGAGGGCTGCAAATTTGCGAGGAATGGTACACACAGATGTATGTGGACCAATGTCTACGCAAGCCATGGGTGGATTTTCATACTTCATTACTTTCATAGATGATAGATCTGGATTCGGATATGTGTTTGATGAAACACAAGTCTGAGGCCTTTGAAAAGTTCAAAGAATATAAGTATGAAGTGGAGAAACAACCAAACATAGTATTATAACTCTTCGATCAGATCGAGGTGGTGAATACTTTAATGGAGTGTTTCTAGATTATCTCAAAGTAAATGGTATAGTCTCCCAGTGGACTCCTCCAGATTGGTATCTGAAAGGAGAAATCGAACTTCGTTAGACATAGTTCGGTCCATGATGAGCTATGCAAATCTTCCAGTATTCCTATGGGGTTATGCATTGGAAACCTCAGCATATTTACTGAATAAGGTGCCTTCCAAATCTGTTCCTCAAACTCCATATGAGATATGGAAAGAAAGGAAACCGAGTCTTAAAGACGTTAAGATTTGGGGATGTCCAGCTTATGTCAAGTAAGTTGACCCAGATAAGCTGGAATATCGATCCGTAAAATGTAGTTTTGTGGGATATCCTAGAGAGACTTTAGGGTATTAATTTTACACCGATCATCGGGTGTTTGTCTCCAGACATGCTACCTTCTTGGAAAAGGAGTTTATCCTTGAAGGAAACAGTGGGAGCAAAATTGAACTTGATGAAGTTCAAGAAGCACAAACTACTACGGATCAAGTGGAAACACCTGTTCTGACTGAACAACCTTTTGTGGAACAGCCCATTCATAGATCAGGGAGAGTGTTTCGCCAACCTGAGAGGTAATATGGCCTTGTCATTAAGAATGACAATGAGTTGTCGATCATTGATGATGACGACCCTGTGACCTATAATGAGGCTATGAGTAGTGTTGACTCAGAGAAATGGCATAGTGCCATGAAATCCGAAATGGAATCTATGTATACGGTATACGTAAGAATGATTAGAGCAGATGGCCAGGTGGAGACCTTTAAGGCCATGCTTTTGGCAAAAGGATTCAAACAAAGGCAATGGATTGACTTTGATGAAACCTTTTACCTGTAGCCCTGTTAAAATCAGTTCGGATTTTGCTTGCGATTGCTGTTTACTATGACTATGAGATCTGGCATATAGCTAGATGGTTTTCTTTCCAAGGGAAATGAAAACCTAGTGTGTAAGCTGCTGCGAACCATATGTGGTTTAAAGTAAGCTTCTCGAAAGATGGAACATTCGTTTTGATGAGACAATCAAAGAGTTTGATTTTATCAAAAACGCAGATGAACCATGCGTCTACAAAAGGGTTAGTGGGAGCGCGGTAACATTTCTTGTATTGTATTGAAATAGAGTTGACACGCATAACAACATAGCAGACCCACTCACAAAGCTACTTTCTGAAAGTCACTTTGATCGTCATAAAGACTAGATGGGTATTAGATACCAGAGTGATTGGCTTTAGTACAAGTGGGAGATTGAAAGGAATATGTCCTAAGTCCAATCATGTATTAGGATTTAGGAATAACTTCCTGTGTAATCTGTTTTGATTTCATTGATATTAAAAAAAGACTTGTTTTGTTTTTATTACGGGCTTTATCTATTTAAGTGTTTAAATAAGATATACCATAGTTTAGAGTAAAGCATTTTATGGATTATGATGTGAAAGGCATATGTCATAGCCTACTCGTTTATTCGAGTATTTAACTCAACTCAAATAAGAATGTAATAAGTAAATAGTGGATCAAGCATCAGAGAGATCTCACAAAGTAACATCTGTCAAAGAATAAAGGAACATTGTTCATCTGCAGACTTGAAGATTCACTGGAAGAAGTTCAAGAATTTGATCATGCCTCAGTGATATAAATCAAGATCGTGGATTTAATCAAGTGACAGAGATCTCGTCAAGGTATCATTTATTACAAGGATTCAATCATAACAACAAAGTCAAGACATGAAGAAACGTCACGAAAGTTAGTCACTCATGAACCAGACAGTACATCGAGTGTCAGCATTAAAGTGACGGAATTGATTCATAAGTCTCAGAGACTTTCAGAAGATTGTCAGAAGAATGAATGCTGCTCAGGGATAGTATTAATTCTCTATTAATTAATTAAGTCATATAATTTAATTAAGAGAATAAATTATATCTGCAAGGATTAATTTATTGATTAATTGAATTAAATTGATTAATTAATTTAGAATTAATAAATGAGGATTTTCAGAATGTTAATTGATTAAAATCTGTGATAATTCTAAAAAAGACAACTGATTGTACTAGTATGACAATCGGTATGACAATTGATAGTCATACCGAATGTCATGCTAATTCAGTTGATTGTATTGATAGAATTATTATTTAGATTAAAATCAATTATTAATTCAGTAAAACAATTTCATTTGAACTAATATGACAATCGGTATGACAATCAATAGTCATACCGAAAGTCTTGCTAGTTCATTTTAATTGTCTTGCTAGCTCTAATAGATTGTCTCACCGAAAGTCTTTCAAGCTAAAAAGGATTGTCATTCCAGTTCTTTTTCTCTCGGTTGGATTGTTAAATAGAAGCAGAAGCAGCAATTCAAAATATCAATCAATCAAACAGAACACAACATACAGAAGAACAAAAGAGAAAAAGAAGCAGAAAAATATTACATCTATTCTGCAACTTCAAGATCAATTTTCTAGATTGTAAAGTTAAATCCAATCAACTAGAAATACTTATCTTGTTCTTGTGTATCTATCTAGCGGATTAAAATCCCTAGAACTTAATCTCAAATCGCTTTTAGCATTTGATCTTTTAATTACAAAAATAGAAAAAGTTCATGTCGAATTTATTCTAAATTTGTAATAATTGATTTGAGATTAATCCCTTGTAACCGATACCGTAGTTGTAACACCTTTCAAGTTTAATAAAAGTTTTATTTAACTTGAATTTTGTTTCACAATTTTATTCCGCATTTTATTCGACGAAACGGTATTGTTTGCATTCAACCCCCCCTTCTACAAATAAATTGGGACCTAACAATTGGTATCAGAGCCTTCTGATTAACGTACAAATCAAGATCCTAGACTTTTGTGTTTCTTTCACTTCTTGAATTTTTATTCACTCAAAAATTCATAATGACTACACAAAAAGTTGGAACCGTTAAAATTCCACTTTTCGATAAAGAAAATTATGTGATGTGGAAGAAGAAGATGCTACTGTTTTTACAGGTTGCTAATCCCAAATATTTGCAAGTGTTGAAGAAGGGTCCAAAAATTCCTATGGTTATTGAACCAGAGGTAATAGAGAATGATGTGGTGATCACCAAAGCGAGAACTTATGTGAAGGATCCTGAGGACTTCTCTCCTGCTGAAATAGAAGAAGCTTCCCTGGATTCTAGCCTTCAATTAATCTTAGTAGATTCCCTTAATCCCCTAATGAACAGACATGTGATGAATTGTAAAGATTCTAAACATATCTGGGAAACTATTGAGATTATTAATGAAGGCACAGAGGAAGTTAGGGAGAACAAACTAGAAATCCTAACCTCTGAGTATGAATACTTTAAATCCAATCCAGGAGAAGGAATCACTGAAGTGTTTGAGAGGTACAGTGCATTGATCAACAACCTGAACATTAATGGTAAATACTATTCCATCAGGGAGGTCAATAAAAAGTTCCTTTTAACACTGCCAACTCATCTCGAACATAGAATCACTGCCATAAGAGAAGCAAGAGATCTGAGTGAGATTTCTTTGGAAAGGCTATATAGTGTGTTAAAGACTTATGAGTTGGAGCAGATTCAGCAGAAGGAAGTTTACGGGAAAGGAAGAGTGGTCAGCACGTCTACTGCTCTGGTAGCTGATGAACAACAACAACAACCACTATATCAACAACAATCTCAACAGTCAGATAGAATGGTACAGTCTTCCAAGGTTGAAGATAATGTGATAGTAGCAGAATTTGATTCTCCCACTACAAATCAATCAGGAGATGATTATTATTCCTTGGAAGAACTGGAGCAATTGGAGGATGAGTCCATGGCCCTGATTGTCAAGAGATTCTCAAATGTCAGATTCAAAAGGAATCCCAAGTTCAAGTACAAGTCCAACTACAACAGATTCCAGAAAGGTGGATCTTCATCCTCTAACACCAGCAGTGGTGGGTATAAAACAGGGATGGTTGATCGAAGCACCATTCGATGCTTCAACTGTAATGAGTTGGGACACTTTGCCACAGAATGCAGGAAGCCAAAACAAGCAAGGAAGAACTCTTACGATTCTAATCAGAAGAGTAAATCTGAAAGGGCGTACCTGGCAAAGGGAAGAAGCTGGGATGATACTGACAGTGAAGATGAAGAAGTTGGGAATCTTGCTCTCATGGCTAGTGATGCAAGCACCTCATCGTCAAGAAAAGAGGTAAAACTTTCTGATGCTGAAATGGTTTATCATCTAAGAGGTAACTTAGATTGTGCTCGTCGTGATAATGAATTGTTAAATCAACAAATCAAAGACCTTGAGAAAGAGGTCAATGAATTAAGACTTGTGCACATTAATCAAGATAAACTTAAAGACCAAGTATCTTTTCTAGAGAATAGAGTTGACTGTTATAGATAACTCGAAACTATTCTCAAAGACAAGATCACCGGTCTTGAGGCTAAGGTTAAAGCTTACTTTAATTCTTGTTCGAAGTCCAAAGAGTTTTACAATAAGTAAGCTGTTAATCAAACACATGGAATAGGTTATGATTACAATGCTGCTATTGGAAAATTAGGCATAAACTCCCCTCCTCATGTATGTGCTAAAGGCAGGGAAGTACCACATGTGCTTAAGGGTGTTGATGAACCCCTCTATAAGGAATCAATTGCTGAACCATTTGATGAGACCTCTTTTATTATTCAAGAAGAAATCCGTGCTGAAGATGATGCTAATGGGAAAGCTGTCTCCAAGTCAAGTGTGTCAAAAGTTCCAGTCAAGGTTGTGAAAGCAACTGAGACTAACTCAGACACACATGAGTTGGATAACACAAATGCCATGTCTACCATGCATAAGTTGCCTATTGTTAATCCTTCTCATAAAGCATGTGGTGTTCCTGATTGTATGTCTTGTGCTTTTAATCTGTTGTTTGCTTATTTTAATGGTAAGCATGCTTCTAATGATAAGACTACTCCTCGTCAGCATGTGAATAATAGAAAGCATGATAGGTCTAAGACTGCTAGTCCTCCTAAAGCTAGAAAGGAGACATTTGTGCCTAAGCCTAAACATAAATCTGATAAGGCTGTTTTAAAGGTCAAATGTTCAGTCATTGAGAATGTTGAGAATAGTGAAATTAAGAATGTTGTTTTGCCTGATAAAGGCCAATTTTACAAGTATGCCGGACCCAGCCAAGCTTGGGTTCCGAAGAAGTTCTAATCCATTTGTATTGCAGGGCATTAAACAGGTACAACCGGTAGTGTGGATTCTTGACAGTGGATCGTCAAGACATATGACCGGAGATAGAACCCTGCTATCAAATGTGGTTGAGAAAGCTGGCCCAGTGGTTACCTTTGGAGATAACAGCAAAGGTTTAACGGAGGGATATGGCTGTTTGCAAGCTGGAAATGTTATCATTGAAAATGTATATCTTGTGCAAGGACTTGAACACAATCTGCTTAGCATTAGTCAGTTCTGTGACAACGGCTACAATGTTTTATTCGACAAGCCGAAGTGTCAGATTCTGCACAAGAAAAGTGAAAAACCCTCCTTAATGGGAATACGGAAAGGAAATCTGTTCGTAGCTGACATGAACTCTGGAAGCAATCTTGAAGTCAATTGTTTCTATGCAAAAGCATCGTCAAATGAGAGTTGGCTATGGCACAAGAGACTTTCCCATCTCAATTTCAAGACAATGAATTCTCTTGTCAAAAGAGAATTGGTAAGAGGTCTGCCTCAGCTGGAATTCTCTCCAGAAGGACTATGTGAGGCTTGCCAGAAAGGAAAGTCAAAGAAAGCAAGTCACAAAGGCACTGACACATCTTCCATAACTGGTGTTCTGCAATTATTGCACATGGATTTATTTGGTCCAGTTAATATCCTTTCTATGTCAAAGAAGTGTTACTGTCTTGTGATAGTTGATGACTATTCCAAGTATACGTGGGTTTTATTTCTTCACTCTAAGGATGAAACACCACAAGTTGTGATTGATCATATCAAGATGATTGAGTTAGATTCTAACGTCCCTGTTAGAGCAATAAGGTCAGATAATGGAACAGAATTCAAGAATGCACTTCTAAATGGATTCTGTACAGACAAAGGGATTACCAGACAATTTTCAGCTCCTAGAACCCCTCAGCAAAATGGAGTGGTAGAAAGGAAGAATCGTACATTGATTGAAGCTGCAAGAACGATGTTAAATGAATCAGGTCTTCCAATGTACTTTTGGGCTGAAGCTGTCAATACTGCATGTTATACTCAGAATCGAACTCTAATCAACAAAGACTTCATGAAAACTACTTATGAGATTTTGAATGAACAGAAACCTTCTATCAAATACTTTCATGTATTTGGTGCCAGATGCTTCGTGCTCAAGGATGGAGATGATCGTCGTGGTAAGTTCGAGGCAAAGGCATATGAGGGTATTTTTGTTGGATATGGAAGAAGATCATATAGAGTGTATATCATTGATCAACACAAAGTAACTGAAAGTGTCAATGTTACATTTGATGACACTAAACTCCCTAGTATCCAAACTGAAGATCCTTCTGAGAAACTGAAGTTTGATGATACGTCAGATTCAGAGTCAGAACATGGTCAAGAACCTGAGGTTGTTGCTGTTGAAGAACCTGTTAATCCTGATAATACTCAAGGTAATAGTGATGGAAACTCTGGAAACAATGGAGATACCACTGCTACTGACGGAGAATCTTCAAGTCAACATGGCAACAACTCAGGGGGAGATGCTGAAGGATCATCTAGTAGGACACAACATCACAATGAATTTCAAGGCGAATCATCAAGATCAAATCTTCCAAGACAGACTGTCTGGAATAAAGCTCACCCTTTTGAGTTGATTATTGGTGATCCAGATGTTGGAGTCAGAACTAGACGTGCTACTCAAAATGAGTGTCTGTTCTCAGGATTTCTTTCTGAGATGGAACCTAAGAAAATTGAAGAAGCACTGACTGATCCAGATTGGGTGATTGCTATGCAAGATGAACTCAATCAGTTTGAAAGTCAACAAGTCTGGAAACTGGTACCTAGGCCTGTACACAAGAAAGCTGTTGGTACAAGGTGGGTATTCAGGAATAAACTAGATGAAGATGGTGTGGTTACAAGAAACAAGGCAAGACTGGTAGCTAAAGGGTATTCTCAAGCTGAAGGTATTGATTATGATGAAACCTATGCTCCAGTGGCTAGACTTGAGGCCATCAGGATATTTCTGGCATTCGCAGCATTTTCAAACTTTAAAGTTTATCAAATGGATGTCAAGAGCGCCTTTCTGAATGGAAAGCTGGATGAAGAGGTATATGTAGAGCAACCTCCTGGTTTTGAAGATCCAGATCATATGGATTTTGTCTTCTTTCTTTTCAAGGCTATCTATGGGCTAAAACAGTCACCAAGAAAATGGTATGACACTCTCTCTGAATTTCTTATTGAAAATAGCTTTATTAGAGGTGTCATAGACAAAACTCTCTTTTCTAAAAAACATAAGAATGATACTATATTAGTCCAAGTCTATGTGGATGATATAATATTTGGGTCTACTAATGATAATCTCTGTAAGAGATTTGCTAAGTTAATGCACAGCAAGTTTGAAATGAGCATGATGGGAGAGCTGAAGTTCTTTCTTGGATTACAAGTAAATCAAAGGTTAGATGGAACATTTATTTGTTAATCCAAGTATCTCAAGGAACTCCTCAAAAAATACAATCTAGAGGATTCTGCATCAGCAAGGACTCCATCAACTACAGCTGTCAAGCTTGGACCATGTGAAAACTCCATTAAGGTAGATGTCACAAGCTACAGAGGTATGATTGGCTCGTTACTCTATCTTACTGCAAGTAGACCAGATATTATGTATGCTACATGTTTATGTGCAAGGTTCCAAGCGGATCCTAGAGATATTCATCTCGTTGCTGTTAAACGAATCTTAAGATATCTTAAGGGAACACCAAATCTAGGTATTTGGTACCCTAAAGAATCTGGTTTTAACCTTGTCGGATATACAGATTCAGATTATGCAGGAAGTGTTGTTGATAGGAAAAGCACCTCAGGAAGTTGTCAATTCTTAGGAAGCAGGCTAGTCTCATGGTACAGCAAGAAACAGCAAACAGTTTCCAACTCAACGGCCGAGGCTGAATATATTGCTGCTGGAAGCTGCTGTGCTCAGATCTTGTGGATTAGGAACCAACTACGAGACTATGGCTCTGTATTGAACAAGATTCCTATTTTATGTGACAATACAAGTGCAATAGCCATCACCAACAACCCTGTGTAGCACTCGAGGACAAAGCACATTGACATCAGGTATCATTTTATTAGAGAGCACGTCATGAATGGTACTGTTGAACTATTTTTTGTTCCAACAGAAGAACAAATAGCAGATATTTTTACTAAACCACTTGACGAATCCACATTTACCAGATTAGTTGGTAAATTGGGCATGTTAAATAGTTTTAGTGATTAATTTAATTAATATCTGGAATCTGTTCTTGAATGAATTTACAAATGAATTTTTCATAAATGAAAAATTCATTTGCAAATTTATTTTATCATTTTATCATATTTCTTGCTTATTTCTATGTAATATATATTATCTTATCTATGTTATTTACTCTACTTGTTTATTTAAAATATCTCAGAATATTTTATTTCCTCTAAAGATATTTTTCTATGAATTTTATTTGCTAAAATTCAACAGAAATCTATTTTTGGAATAAAAATAATTAATTCTGAAATATTGTCTTTGTCTCTGTGAAAATTTTAAGTGTTTATTTCAGTTGTACTATTTTGAAATATAGCTTCAGTACATAATTAGAGGTCTGTACATATTTATTTTGTTTTTCTACTGCAAAGACAATCGGCAAGACAATTAAAATTGTCTTGCTGAAAATCATTTCAGTACACATGTAAATATAAATCTGTTAATGCTTATTTTATCTTATTCTAGAAAGACAATCGGCAAGACAATTGAAATTGTCTTGCTGAAAGTCATTTTAGTAATAATGATTGCTTATTTTAAAATCAGATTAATTTTATAACTGGCAAGATAATCGGTATGACTATTGATTGTCATGCCAGTAATAAAATTAATATCAGAATTATATTGTTTTATTTTGTACTGGTATGACAATCGGTATGACTATCAGATTGTCATACCAGTTATTTATTTTTATTTGTTTCTTTTCCTTCTTTTGCCTGGTATGACAATCGGTATGACAATCCCGGATTGTCATACCAGCTGTTATATAAAGGCTGTTGCTGTTTTGTTTTAAACCATTTCAACATAGCAGTTCATTTCAAAAATTTTGAACAGTTTTTCACTCCCATTTTCTCTCTTCTCTCTCCTCGAACAATCAAAAAAATCAGTCACCATATTTCCTTGCTCGAGTTTTCACTCAGCAAACTTAATCATCACTTTAGTGATATATACTTACAAGTATATATATAAAGAGATGCTGTTGAATTTTTCTTAAATAAAAATTATTATAAAAAAAACGTAAAAACAAATTAAAATCAGTTTGCCCCTTCAAATTCCATTTGTGTTATTGAATTTGAACTTTTAATTTTAATTTCTTATTTGTGTCTTTTGGTTTGTCAAAACTGTGTTAGTGATTTAAGAATTTTAACGAGATACATTTCTGTCTAAATTTTTCGATTATAATTAATTTAATTCGAATTATTAAATTAATTTAATTAATTCGAATTTTCTTAAAATTATTCTTAAAATTCTGAAAAGCTTGTGTCTTATTATTATTCTTTTAAAAAAAATGGCTCTCAATTTCCAAATTGTCGCGCATAATCAGGTTGGTTATTTTAATCCGGAAAAATGTGATGTTGAAAAATTTAAGCCTTGGATTAGATTTTTAAATGATCATTCGATTGTTAGCTCTGCTATTAAATCAAATGTGATTTTAAACGTCGATCTACTTAGACTGATTTGCACAACTTCTACTGTGGCCGATGATTCAAAATCTTTTTCATTCACCATCGCAAACACACAGTATGTAGTTGATGAAACAGTCGTCAATCGTGCGTTAAATTTTCCACTAGACAATTTCTGTAATTTACCCTCTGAAAATGATATCACAAATTTTTTCAATGCCATTCACTATCAGGGGGTGATCAATTTAACCAAACTTTCTAAATCAAATTTGGTGTCTGAATGGGATATATTCTTCGATACACTTTCCAAAGTGTTTGCCAACTGCACAAAATCTAATTTTCATAACATTACTTCCACCCTGCAGTATATTGGTCTTGCGGTTGTTTTCAATCAAAGGATCAATTTTGGCAAACTACTTTTTCCCATTCTCTTGAGACGTCTAACTTCTGCTTTACGTGATCATTCTACAAATCGTAGGGTATCATGTTACTATGCTCGTTTTCTTATGCTTATAGCAGATCATCTACTCACCCCTGAACACAAAGCACTTTTTGCTAACTCTGCTGTAACCGAACCCCCACCAGTTAGCAAAAAGATTTACACTCGTCAAGACACAACCTTCAAATTTATGCAAGTACCAGTACTTGTATCTGCTTTCATGGCCAATTATATTCCCTTACCTATTTTTAATCTACCCGGCCATGAACAGCAACCTCAACCTCCAGTGGTTCAAGCCACCCAGGCTCTTCCATTACAGGTAGTAACTCCTCACTCTCACTCTCTTCCTACTTCTGTTAACAGACCCTCAGTGGTTGATAGGGCTGACCATGAAGTTGTAGAACCACAGCTTCAATCCCAGGTCATAGAGCCAAACACAGAGTCTCATTCTATCTCAACCTTTCCCCCACTGTCTAAAATGTTACCCAGAAGATTACTAGGAAGTAGTACAATGTCAAATACGAGTGAACCCTCAGCTCTGCCTCCTCCTAAGAAAAGAAAAACCTATTCTGAGGCATCTGAAAGCCCATCCTTGTCCTCCCAACAGGACATGGACTTTGAAATGGCCAATGAACAGTTACTAGAGGCATTCTCTCAACAGGATGCATCTATTGAAATTCTCCATAGGGCCATGGCATCTTGTACTGAGTCAAGCACAATTCCATTACTCACAATGGAACCATACACTTCCCCAGATAATACTCAGGACACACAGCGAGGAGTGCACGTAGAGTCGGTTACAGTGCCTGCCATAGTTACGGCAGAAGAGCAGTCACATGCTTCAGAGGGAAAATCTGACTCTCCGCCATCTTTAATAGAGTCATTTTCTCCCCTCCCAGATCCAACAACTCTGGCTCCCTTATGGGATTCTCCACTCGCAGATTTATCTGGAGAAAGTGGAGGGCAACTCGGTCAATCTATCCCTGAAGCAATTCAGACATCTATTCCAAAAGATTTGATAGCATTGACTGAGGATCGGGACTCGCGAATTCCCATTGCACCACCACTGACCTCTCTTGAAGAGGCTAGGGTGATTTTTAATGCAGGTACACAAGAACAGCAATTGGAAGACTCCTCGCGAGCAATCATATTGAGAGAAACACATGCACGTGAGATGAGTGAACCAAACACGAGTGAACTTCAGGTGAGAGCACACACAGACACTGATACTGTCAACCTGTTAGCTCAGATTGCTGCCCTGAAAGAAGAACTTGCTAAAAGTCAAGCTGAAGCTTAAGCATTCAAAGCACAAGTGGTTGAACGGTCTTCTTCTTCCACCTCTGTCGACAATCAGCTTGCAATCATAAGGAATGACATCTCAGATTTAAAGACTACTGTAATACCAAAGCTCAATTCTATTCAGGACACTCCAAATTTATCAGCTGATGACATATCCAACTTCTGCTCCCTACATACAAGAATGACTTCTCTTGAAGACCTCGTTGAGATGAATCATTCACTGGACAACTCAAGATTTCTAAAGATAGAGACGGGCATGGAACATCTAAATGAAGGCATGAAGCACTTATATTACATGATCAAGAATTCTCATTGCCCTAATGAAGAACAAAGAGCTTATTTTGAAGGACCGTCTGGTGGAGGATCAGGCTCTGGAAGTGGTGGAGGTTTCAAAGGAAAGTCAGCAGAGGATCCCTCAACTAAGGGGGAGAAGAAAGGGAGTAGTTCCAAAGGGAAAGAAAAAGATACTTCTGCTGGAGATAAAGGAAAGGCTGATGATGCCTACTACAGTGGAGAACAGGATGACTTCGATATTTTTGACATTCCCACTGAACCAGTTCAGGAAGATAAAGATGGGTTATTTGAAGCTGAAGAAGAAAGTGATTTTGAAGATTGGGAAGAAGAAGATACAGTGGATCCTAGGTTTGAGAAAGAATTTCAGAAAGAGCAGTCAGAGATGCAAAGAAAAGAAGCTGAACTCAAGAAGGTCTCACAGATCATTGATAGGAGAAAAGACATACAAAGAACAGAAACTCTTCAAAAGCAACGTCTTCATGACATTAAAGCTCAAGAAAGGAGAAGAGATGTCAGACTAAAGATTGGTGGAAAGTGGGATGAAGCTAGGAGAGTACTCGATATGCCTCAGCTATGCACTAACAATGATAGGCAGTTCTTACATCTTCTTGACAAGCTGGAAATCTCAAATCCTAACAATGACATGTACATGAATGCTATCAAGACTGAAGTCTCAAGGATCACAGCTGCTTTTGATAGATCCCTAAATGAGATGAGCATTTTTGTATATTGTCAGAGTGAAGGATCATTCAAGGTGTCACTTCATCTATTTGAGAATCGTTCGTTGTCAGAGATTTGGGTTCTTTTAAACAAAGTGAAAAGAAGCTCAGAGTTGAATGAAGTTCTTCGGGAAAGGCTTAAAGAGTTTGCCAGCAGGGCTAGTCCTCAAGTGGTCAACAATCCTCATCAAGTGAGATTCTTTAAGTCTGATTGTCTTCAAATCTGTCAGCTAGATGTACAATCTCTTAAAGACTACTCAGCTAAGCATCTGGTCTGGATGGAACATCATTTGAGAACTGCTGGATATTCATCCATGTTGAAGACTCAAGCTGCTGACTTGATTCAAGCTTATTGTGAGAAGAATGTTAAAAGGTACAATCAACTCAAGAATAAGTTGAAGACAGTTGGAGTTCAACCAGTCAGACCTGCAAGCTTCACTTCAGAAAAAGATCGTATTTTTGACAAGGAATTGCTTCAAGATTTAGAAGAAGGTGAAGTCAGAAGAGAAGACAACTAAAGTCAATTAGCTCAAAACTCAATGTAATATGATTAGAGCGTTATGAATCAAGATAGACTAATGTAGTTATATGTTCAGGCTAGAGGAACATCTATCTTGTATTCACTTGTAAATTTCATTTGGAATCTGGAAAATGTTAAATATAATCCAGAACTTTTCTGCTATTTACTTTACATTACTGTTTATATCTTTTTCTTATTTGTTAGTTGAGTTATCCTCTAGGTATTTGCTGTTATTGTCTAACAAGCAAATAGGGGGAGATTGAAAGGCATATGTCATAGCCTACTCGTTTATTCGAGTATTTAACTCAACTCAAATAAGAATGTAATAAGTAAATAGTGGATCAAGCATCAGAGAGATCTCACAAAGTAACATCTGTCAAAGAATAAAGAAACATTGTTCATCTGCAGACTTGAAGATTCACTGGAAGAAGTTCAAGAATTTGATCATGCCTCAGTGATATAAATCAAGATCGTGGATTTAATCAAGTGACAGAGATCTCGTCAAGGTATCATTTATTACAAGGATTCAATCATAACAACAAAGTCAAGACATGAAGAAACGTCACGAAAGTTAGTCACTCATGAACCAGACAGTACATCGAGTGTCAGCATTAAAGTGACGGAATTGATTCATAAGTCTCAGAGACTTTCAGAAGATTGTCAGAAGAATGAATGCTGCTCAGGGATAGTATTAATTCTCTATTAATTAATTAAGTCATATAATTTAATTAAGAGAATAAATTATATCTGCAAGGATTAATTTATTGATTAATTGAATTAAATTGATTAATTAATTTAGAATTAATAAATGAGGATTTTCAGAATGTTAATTGATTAAAATCTGTGATAATTCTAAAAAAGACAACTGATTGTACTAGTATGACAATCGGTATGACAATTGATAGTCATACCGAATGTCATGCTAATTCAGTTGATTGTATTGATAGAATTATTATTTAGATTAAAATCAATTATTAATTCAGTAAAACAATTTCATTTGAACTAATATGGCAATCGGTATGACAATCAATAGTCATACCGAAAGTCTTGCTAGTTCATTTTAATTGTCTTGCTAGCTCTAATAGATTGTCTCACCGAAAGTCTTTCAAGCTAAAAAGGATTGTCATTCCAGTTCTTTTTCTCTCGGTTGGATTGTTAAATAGAAGCAGAAGCAGCAATTCAAAATATCAATCAATCAAACAGAACACAACATACAGAAGAACAAAAGAGAAAAAGAAGCAGAAAAATATTACATCTATTCTGCAACTTCAAGATCAATTTTCTAGATTGTAAAGTTAAATCCAATCAACTAGAAATACTTATCTTGTTCTTGTGTATCTATCTAGCGGATTAAAATCCCTAGAACTTAATCTCAAATCGCTTTTAGCATTTGATCTTTTAATTACAAAAATAGAAAAAGTTCATGTCGAATTTATTCTAAATTTGTAATAATTGATTTGAGATTAATCCCTTGTAACCGATACCGTAGTTGTAACACCTTTCAAGTTTAATAAAAGTTTTATTTAACTTGAATTTTGTTTCACAATTTTATTCCGCATTTTATTCGACGAAACGGTATTGTTTGCATTCAACCCCCCCTTCTACAAACAAATTGGGACCTAACATGATGAGATCATAATAGTGAGACCTAAAATATGATAACTCTAAACTTAAATAGTTCCTGGTCGTAGGATTACTAACTGGTAATTAATAATCCGCAAAGATCGGTACATACTATTTTGCTTCATTATGAAGGATGTCTGTTCTCATAGACATTTGTGTGGTGACACTATAGCTAATATGTAGGTGCTTATTATAGAATAAGTTCACTGAACATGACTCGCCCAGCTGAACAACTGATGGAGTTCACTCACGTGTCAGCAGTTGTTCACATAGTGATAGTTGTACAAGTATCCTTAGACTTGAGGTCATCATAGTCATCTTGTGTACACTGAACTATGCTTTGTTTTAGTTCTTAGTCTCCAGGGACAATTATTAGGGCTCTACTGGGTATAGGAATTTGTACACGAAGATAGTGTATGATCAATAAAGGATCTACCCCTTCCAGTGAAGGAAGCGAATGTTCAAGGCTGATCCACTTATGCTAGTTCAAGAATCTCTGGCCAGAGTGAATGAAATTAGAAAGGAGTTTCTAATTTGCATAGAACTAAGCATAGTAAATGGTAAGCAAGTGATTGAATTAGATAGGCTTGACATGAGATCCATGCCTTGTATTTAATCAGGACATTGTAGGGTAGAAGGAGTTTATTGTACGGTAACTATTCACTGAATAGGTTCTTGGTATTCTAAGCAGTGAATTCATATTATCCGGATAGTCGCGATATGCTGAGAAGTATCCCTCACGATGTAGAATAAATGTGATTAATTAATTAATCATATTTAATAAATTAGAGAATTTATATAAATAATGATAAAATAGTTTTATTATTATTTATTTCTACTACCGGCTTAATATTGAACTTACAGGGTCACACCATAAAAAGAGAATGATTTAATGGTGGAGGAATTAATTAATAATGGCTGATAATTATTTATTTATGAAATAAATAATTAATTGGCAAATTTAATAATTGATTAAATGAGATTTAATTGATTATAAATTTATTAAGAAAAGTTCTTAATATTATTAATTAAAGGATTTAATTTTTGGAAATTAAATCAAGAGAGAGAATTATTTCTAAAGTGTTTAGAAAAAGGATTAATAATTAAAAGGTATTTTAATTATTAATGAGAATAATAAATGGGATAATAATAATATTATTTATGGGAAAATTTCAGCTGAAAATTTTGCCTATAAATATACTATTATAGACCCTATATTTTATTCGAACCCAAAAACCCAAAAGTTTTATAAAACCCAATTCTCTCCACCTCCTCCTCCTTAACGTCGTTTTCTTGGTGGATACCGGTGGAGTGCTTCACGTTTGAGGAGCAGCTGCTAAGGATCTCCGAACGTTGCTTTTGGATCGCATATTAAAGGTTAGTAATCGATCCCTATATTTTTACCACGATTTATATGCCTTTATTTGGATTTTATGTATGTAAAAGTGTTTTACCATGCCCCCGCTGCGTTTAAAATCCAACAACCTTATACTTAATCCTTTCAGTATCTGGTGGATTTTCGGGAAAAACCAAAGTGTTCGAATCCGAATTATGACGACCTTTACATACACTCATTTACTTTATGAAATACTAATACGATCTCAGAATTTCCATAACAGTACTCCTATATAGTGTGGTTTGATAATTTTCCTTAATTAGCATCATCAACAAAATATTACTATTCATCAGGGTTTCAAATATTTCCAAAAATTGGGGTTATTACAATAATAAATCCACTAAAGAACTGTTTTCAAAAGAAGGTGTGTATCACCAAGAAAAACTAATTTTGAATAAAACACATTTATCGTATATGGTATTATACTTGAGTTTATCATACAGTCATTTCATACTGTACATTACTATGTTGGGCATTATAGCTCACTCTTGCTATCTTTTAAATGTCACAACACAACAGATAACCAGTATACCGGTGTGGGACTTAGTCGCTTGCAGTCATGGGGAGAATCCCGGGCAGCTTGTCTCAGGTGGGTCAGAGTATTAGATAGGTATAAGATATTAGCCGTAATTATTGTAACTTCATGTAGAGGTTACGAATAATTGTTTGAGATCCTGTAAAGTATATTTGAGCTTAATAAAAGAAGATTACATTTTGTACATCATTTCTAAGTCTATAACTTGTGTGTGTGTGCGTGAGATTGGGGTCTGTTGGATTATTGAATTAATACAGGTTACACATGAGTGAAGGATGGCGTGACGACCCAAATTCCCGACCCCGGATTTGGGGGCATTACAGTAATGGTATTAGAGCAATAAGTTATAGTACTCAGAGACGAGAGTGTTAGGAGTCTGTCTAGATGCGAGATATCGTAAGAGCTCATATAGAGTTCATCATTGGACTACCGGATGTAGCCTCAATGTATAGGTTAGGATAATTCTATATTTGAGGTATCAAAGTATGACTTAGAGGACCATTGGAGATTATTAGAATGATGAGAAGAAAAATTAAAATCATATATGATTTGGCAAGTATGTGGATGTAGAACTCGGAGCTGAGTCTCCAGAGAATTTGGGGTAAAGACGGTATTACCAACACCATATGTTTATAACACGAGTCTGGTTACTCGTAGTTCTTTATAGGTTGCCCATGAAGGGGCATCACATGTAAGAACCATAAACTCTAACTATTAGTGTACAGTTGAGGTTAATGACCAAAACTAGTTGAAGGTGTCATTTTACCAATAAGGATTTGAATATCGTATTACTAACGAATTCAGCAGAGATAGTGTCCGATATACCCTTGAGGATTTTTAATTCCATTAAGGAGGATTTTGAATATAATATACAAATATCATCTTAAGACAAGTACACTACACGATATTATTAGTGCATTTAACATGTAAGGATATGATGGTTTAGATTAAAAATTAAGAGCATCGAGAATCGATGGTATGGCTACAATTAAGTGGCGTAAGATTACAACGAGCGATGGTTCGATCTTAGAACCTTCTAAAAAAAGGATAGACCAGTTAGTCTAGAGTGGAATTTTTCAGTAGATATGATGTCAGAGGCTTCGTATATATACTCGTAGACCTCTAATATATTCGGTAACATATGTTCAATTACACGCACATGCCACCGAACTTATGGACTGCATTGAGATCCCTGAGAGATCTCTTTGATCTATTTCTAAGGGAACTGGCCACATGTAGTTAGTAACAGATGCGTGTAGCAGGCCCCTATCGGCTTAGCAAATACTTTTGGAATAATTATGAGTAAGGTCTTCGAGGTAAAACACCGGAATAACAAATATACTTGCGAAAGTCAAGTTAGTAAGTGACTTTAAAATGATGATTGAGGGAGACACTAGTAGAAACATGGAATTGCGAATATGAAGAGATGGGATCATTCTCGGACAAATGATGACTAGGGTTAGGATAATCAGTGAATTATTTTGGCATCTACTCACCGTCACAATACTCCCTCCAAACTGTTGATCATTTATATTGCCTTGATAAGTCATATCAGGCAATCATTTTCGTTCCCTACTTTGAACTTCTGATGTGACCATCTTGAATAGTCTTTCTCTGCATCAGGACTTGTTCAATTCTCTTAGTTGATCAATGAGCTTTCATTCATTGATTATGATCTTCTTGTTCAACTCAGAGCTATTTATACTTCATTTCAATTATCCAAGAAATTTTTATTTTTTTTCTCCTCAATTCGTTGACGAATATTCATAATGAATATCTTCATTTGATTCTTCTTTTATACTTACTCTTCTCAGTCGAGATTGTAAATATTTAACAAATTGTTAAAAACATGGATGATCTAATATCCATAGATTCCTCGGGAATCCCTTTCTTCTAATCGGGATGAAATTGTATATTGTACTTTAAAATCATAATAAGGGTATCAATTTGATATTGTTATTGCGAATTTAATTCTATTTGAGAATCTGATAAAGTATGTGAACGAGGACACCTCTGATTGTACCATTGATACAAAATCAAGGCCAAAAGAAGATTGGACTTCAATGATGATGAGATGGAAGATTACATTCCCAACCAGTCTATATCTACAACTCAAACATCCAAGCCCTCGATGGTGCAGGAGGAATCTAAGATGGATCCTACAAGGAATTATCATGTTGAGCCAATAGTTCCCAAAGATGAGCCAGTAGACTGGGATAACTTGCCTCTTCCTGAGCTAAATTTACCAATCTTCAACAAATTAAAGAAGACAAAGATAAGACCAATCAAGAAAGTCAGGCCTGTGAGTCTCAAAATCAAAACTCAACGAACTATCAATAAGGGAGATCTTCTATATATCTGTGATATCAAGGAATTTTCAGATGGATAAACTAGAAGAAGTTAGAGCAATTGATGCTCACAGAAATCTCCCTGAAAGACTGGTGTTCAAATACAAGGGTATGAAAGAGATCATATGGCCCCTTCACAGGATTCTTCAAGAAAGATGTTCTGTTTTGATAAAGATCTTCTCATCTTTCAAGAAAATTTTTGGATTCAATGTGACTGCCAAGAAAATGGTTCTAAAGAATATTGAAGAACTAAGGAGCAGAAAAGCATCAGATGCACTCCCAAGGACTCTATCAATTCCCTTCACAGGAAATACAGTGCACTCGAGGCCTTACTGGTTGATGGAATTCATGGATGAAAAAGGTTTTAGGAGATTCTTCAGAATGGATGACCAATTGAGCATCTCAAGCAATGAGACTATTGGAAATGCAAGAAAAGCTGGATCTATCAAATGCTGAAGAATTTGAATTTCACAGACAATTCCAAAATCAAATAGAAGGAAACAACAGGAAGCTTGGGAAGAAATCAATGAGATAGATCACATCTGCTCAGACTAGAGGAGCACCTTGAAAATGATTGTGAGAAGTTTCTCTTAATTTATGACTACAATTCCAGTAGGCATAAATTGGGGGAGATTGTTAGGAATATGTTGTGAACTTGATGATAAATTGAACAAAACACCCTAGTAGATTTAACTTAGTATTTTTTTTAGCTCTCGACAGATGTTCTACAATAGTCCCGTCGGATGAACTTATACAATAGTAATTAAAATGTCAATATATAATTTTAAAAGAAAATATTGAAAATGTAATAGCTTATATATAAATAATCTATATTGGTATTACATATTTAGATAAGTTCGAATTATAACAATTCAATGCATTTTATTTGATTTCGAATTTGAAATCAGAACTTGACCCATTGTTCAAAAATTACTCAAAATTTGACGACATGACCCGGCCGAAAAACATCGTCACATTCTACGTTTAGTAAATTTAAATTACATGCTCGGCGAGAATATCTTACAAATAATGTGAATTTTTTTAATATCTTATGTTAATATAAATTAATGTGTTTGAGGTATTTAAATGATCAAGTCAATTGATTATTTGTATTAAAATTACTAACTTCCCTGGTAGCGTATTATTGTTTTTGGGACTTGTCCCAATTTTAAAAATATTCCAAATCTGATATGAGATTTCATGAGATTTGATAAAACTACAATAATATATTAAATCAATTTATTTTTTATTTTTTACTTTAATAAAACTAGCCTTTTAAAAAAAATTCTTTTAGATAAGCAATATTCATTGATCTAGATAATATTGTACAAATATTTTAAATATTTTAATATTTTGAATTATTCAAATAAAAGATATATATATACTATATTGTAGCATTTGATTCAATGCATTTTATATTATTTAAAGAAAAATATATATATTGTTCAATAATTTAAAGTAATTAACTAGTTCAACTGATATTTATAAAACTTTATCGAATTGTTTGTCCCGAAGGGTAGCAGCTGCAGGTTACCTACGATAAAAAAATTATTGAATTGGAAATATTTAATTTTAGGAGAATTATAACGACTCGTATATTTTGTTAGGTCACATACACTGTAGAAGGGGGTTGAATACAGTGTTTACTACAATCAAATCGAATATAAAAACTCAAGTAACAGAACACAAATTTTATTCAACACAATAAACTCTGTTACAAAAAACTGTTCTCTCTCAGTGATGAACAAATTATCACGAGAGCTGCTAGGGTTACAATGAATAATATTCTCAATTAAGATAACACATATAGTGTAAACCCTATGATGTGTTTATATAGACACACAGTTACAAGATAATCTTCTAATTGATATCGAATATGATTCTGCTTCCTAATATATATCAACTAGTTATCTTTTCTTCCAAGTATTCTATTCTTCATAGAATTCTTCTTCACGCATATTTCTTTTTGTTTTAGTCTCGATCTTCTTCCCTTTCAATCAGCCGCCTTCCTTATCTGAAAGTCTCCTTAAGTCCTGATATTATCTCCTGATAATTATCTTCTGATAAGTTACCATGTCTGTAACCAATCATTGCAACCTTGCCATCTGACTTACTGAAAACTTCACAATGATTCTCATAAAAAGTCACATGGTAACCTATGTCATAGATTTGACTCACACTGATCAGATTATGCTTGAGTCCTACAACCAAAGCTACATTTTCAATGATGACATTTCCAAGATTGATTTTTCCATATCCCAAAGTATTTCCTAAGTTGTCATCTCCATAAGAAATATTTGGGTCAACCTCTTCCTTAAACTCTAATAGCAGGGATTTAAATCCTGTCATATGTCCTGAGCATCCACTGTCCAAGACTAGAGATTTTTTTATGTTACCCTACAATCAGATTCAACAATTAATTAGTGTTTTTAAGGACCCAGACTTTCTTGGATCCTTTGGCCTTTTTAAGTTTGTTAACATTTGCAGCAGAAGACTTTGAATCAGAGTTTATGTTAACATTCTTAACATCAGAGTTTACACATGTAGAAATAACTTTTGATTTATTTAAATAGGGTTTCAGTTCATAGTAATCATAATACAAACTGTGATACTCTTTTCATGTATAAATTGAATGCCAAACACTACCACAATGAAAACATGGATTCTGTGGTTTATATTTAACTGTTCTATTCCTAAACTTTGATTTAGGAGCAACAATATTTATTCCCTTATTCTTCCTGCAAGCAATAGCAAGATGATTAGCACTACCATAGTTAAAACATGTGTTCCGAGGTGATTAGGAATGGGTTTGTATTTATTCTCCTTAGTGACACCTACCTTTTCATATTCCTATTCTTTCTAGGTTGTTTTCCTTGTTTTTCATTTTTACTTCCTTTAGCTTCTGCTTAAGCTGTTTCTGAGTCATTAAACCAATATTTAGTGATTTTTTGTGAACTTGTTCACACTTATCAGTTTTTAAGTTTGACTTAGATGCTGATATTGACCCCTTTTAATTTACTGACTTAACAACATCAACACATAAGTTAAACTTAATAGGTCTTAACTGAGACTTGTTCAATTTTACCTTGATATCAGTTTTTACTGGTTTAACATCTCAATTTCTTTTCCATGTTTCTTATTAGAATTAGACTTATCAGCATATCCTAATCCTGATCCCCAACAACCATTTTCTATTAATCCCTAAGTTGTTTTTCCTGAACTAGTCCAAAGCTTAATTACTTCCCTCTCTTTAGCTAGTTCTGTTTCTAAGTAAGCATATTTTTCTAACAATTTTTCTTTAACATACAAAGCACCATCTCTTTCCTTTTGAGTTTCTAGCATGAAAAACAACTCAACTTCTAGGTGATCATTCCTTTTCTTAAAATCAAAATTTGCAGATTTAATCCAAGAATTTTCAAGTGTTTGATCCATATAACTAACATGCAGAGATTTAAGAATCAGTCTTAGTTCACCAATATCATCAGTATCAAAGTCAAGTGTGGTTTGAGGTACCTTTAATTCAGTAGTGCCAGCCTCAGTATCAACATTTACCATAAGAGCATAGTTAACTCCATCATCTGATGTATCATCCCAGTTCTTTTTCTTGGTAATCAAGGCTTGTTTCTTCTCAACCTTGGATTTCTGCATTCAGCTGTAAAGTGTCCAACTCCATCATAGTTGTAGCCCATTTCATTTTACTTGTCATACTTTCCGGTCTTTGGCTCCTTCTTATAAGAGTTTCTTCTGTAATTCCTCTTATCAGTTTTTGAGGAACTGGAGCCCATCCTGGATAACCTCTTCCCTTTCTTGAAGTTCTTGTAGACCATCTTTTTGAAGCTTTTAACCAAAAGATATGGAATATCCCATATTTTCAGATATTATTATAATTATTTGGAATTGTTTATGTGATTTTATGTGAATTTTGGTGAATTATCTGGTAACTGGAGCTGATGTTTTGGATGTTTATATATGATATTCTTTGAGTATTCTAATTTTTATATGTCCAGAATAAAATATAGATAATTGTGATGTTTTTCTGGTAATTTTTAGATTGTTACATGTTTTGATAATAAATTATAGGTTTATTAATTATTTTCTGAATAATTACAAAACTGTTTTATAAAGCCGGGAATCGTCCGACTTCAATTGTTTTTGCGTTTTTATAACCCGAAACTCTTCCGAAAACTCTTTCCTAACCTAATCTGGATATTCTGAACATTTTTCGTGTTTTAACTTTTTCAATCCGGATTACGGTTTGACCCGCACGCATCCCGGCGCAAAATTTTCGGTACAATAATCGTTTTAATAAATCAACAAAACCTGTATTATCGAAAGACGGGATATTATTACATTATCTTCGTATAAAGTGTTTTATAAGAAGCTCGGTTTTGATAATTATCCAAATCTGATATTAAATTGTATCGTTTCTATAGTTACTTAGCGACTAAGTAATGTATTTTCGGATTCGATATGATCCAATGAGATACTTGTTAGGTGTTTAAGATGCGTTTATATGAATCGATTCATAATTTGGACGCGTGTTTACTTGCGTTACTCGTTTTAGGTGAGTGTGATTGTATTTTAGGTATATTCAGGGTTTTCTGTTAATTTAGGTATCATTTCTGTTTTTCAAAAATAAACGGACCGGGACCCCACCGGAACATCAAACCCCACAAAATTTGTGTTTTATTTTTATAAAATTATACGTATTTCAAATACCTAGTATTTCTGCATTTTTGAATTATTGGCAATTTTTGGGGAATTTTGATACGAATTTTATATTTTACTGTTTTTAAAAGTTATTCCCCGTAATCATAATTTTGGGGATTAATTATTTTCATTAGGGGAATAAAAACACCCTAAATTGATTTTGGGGTATTTATTTTTCAGAAAATATAAATAGCCTAAATTATTTATTTTATTTCATTTTAATTCATTAAAAACAAATTCAAGAACAAAATTTGGGGGTGTGATTTTGTTCTTCATCTTCAACCTCTGATTTTGAAGGATTTAGGAATCCGTTTTCGCTGTTCTTGGTATCAAATTAATGCTCTCATCGAGCCCGTCATGTTGACACCAAAATCATTACCTGAGGATTGGTAAATTTTAATTTCGTTTTCTAGGGTTCATGTCCCGAATTAGGGGTTTCCTTGTAGGATGATTTTCTGTTATTTTTAATGATGTAAATAGTTTCTTGATATGGTTTCCAGCCGATTCATGTTTATAATCATATTTTTTGTTTACTGAAATTGGTTGTCGAGTTCAAGGGTTCTTCGAAAGTTTTTAAGCGATTTTTATGTTTATATGTTAGTTGTTGGATTGTTGTGATTACAAGAATGAATTTGTAGGATCGTAAGGTTTAATTTGAGCTATACATGATGAATTTTAGTTTCCGTTTGCACAAACCCGAAGTCTGGCCGGAGTACCGCCGCAGTTATTCGGTTTTTGGCCGGATTGATCAAATCTTTGAATGATTGTTGCTGTTGAATAAGTGATTGAGTTGTTGGGTTTGTTCAGAACTTATTGGGGGTGGTAGTTGATTGAAACGGAGTTTCTGGGGGTGTTTGGGGTGTCATCGGGGATTCGCCGGACTCCGGCGAAGTCGCCGGTTTCTGGGACAACCCAGATTCCGGCCGACATTCAACCGGAGTTCTTAGCGACCCGGTTGAAGTCCCCAACCCGACCCGTTAGTTTAAATTGAAACCGGTTTTGATTCTTCAAAACCCTAACCCCATTCCCAATTCTGTTTCTGCCTTTTCTGATTTAAAATATTTCAAAATTCATTTTGTTTTTCTAAAAACCATTTATTTAATTTCCAAAAATCATTTACTTATTATTTTAAATTCTAAAAATTATTCTCTTAATTATTTTAAATTCAAAAAAATTATTTCTTTTATTATTTTCAAAAATATATATTTGTTTTAATTATTTATAATTTATTCTAATTGATTATTTATGGATTTAATTGATTAATTCATTTAATCAATTAATTTTATTTATAAATAGTTAAATAAAATATAATTATTTATAATTAATTCAAATAATTCCAAAAAAATTGCTTTTAAGTTTTAAAAATTATATTTTGGTATTTAAAAATCAATTAATATTATTATTAATTGATTTATTCCTAATTATTCGTATTTTATTCATATAAAATAAACTGTTCGTCCGTTTAATACAAAACGAACGCCTCTAGACTTAGAAAAATATTCCGCTTTCAATAAAAATATTTTCGAGACCCAAATCCTTTTGTTTCGAAAGGTTGCTTGTTTTACAAGTCATTTTGAGTCAATTATTGATCGATAAATACTGATGGAACACAAATTTGTCTACATAGTAGAGCATCTGTTGAAGACAGGTGGAACTGGCATAAAAGACTCTCGCATCTCAATTTTAACAACATGAATGAACTTGTGAAGAAAGATCTTATGAGAGGATTGCACAATGCAGTATTTACTCCTGATGACTTATGTGATTCATGCCAGAAAGCCAAACAAAGGAACATATATTTCAAGAGTAAAACTGAATCCTCAATTCTTGAACCATATCACTTGCTACATATTGATCTTTTTGGTCCAGTGAATGTAATGTCTATTGCTAAGAAGAGGTATGCACTTGTTATTGTTGATGAGTATACAAGGTACAAATGGGTATACTTTAGGCACACCAAGGATGAGACATCATACATTCTTCTTGATCATGTTAGGGAACTGGAAAAAGGATCATTGCACAAAGTAAAGATCATAAGAAGTAACAATGGAACTGAATTCAAGATCAGCATTATGGAAGAATTATGCAAAAACAAAGGGATCAAACATGAATTCTCTGTCTCTGAAACTCCACAAAGAATGGAGTTGTTGAAATAAAAAATAGAACTCTTATAGAAGCTACAAGGACCATGCTTGAAGAAGCAAAGCTGCCAACCTATTTCTGGGATAAGGTTGTGCAAACTGTTTGCTTCACACAAAATGCGACATTGATCAACAAGCATGGCAAAACACCATTTGCGATGGTAAAAGGAAAGAATCGAAATTTGAAGTACTTTCCCATATTTGGATGCAAATGTTTTATTCTCAAAACTCATCATGAACACTTACAAAATTTGATCTAAAAGCTGATGAAGGTTTGTTAGATACCCACTCTCAACAAAGGCTTTCAGAGTTTATAATCTGAGAACAAGGGTGGTCATGGAATATTTTCATATATCTTTTGATGACAAAAAGATTACATGTCTAAAAGATGTAGATGACCATGAAGAGTTGAGATTTGAAAATGAAGTACCATATTCTGAACAATTAAATAATGATGATCTGACATATCCTGATACTGCAAATCCTGATGTCACTCTAAACTCTAATGAGATACACTCCAGTGGAAATTCTGCAAATACTGAATCATATATTGAGGGGGAGCAACATGATTCACATCAAAAGTTGAGTGATACAAATCATGAAAGAGCAGTAGATTCTCCATCAGACTCTGATTCCTCAAATACTGATGAAACAAATACTGATAGCACTGGAAATACTGATTTAGGGGGAGCATCAGGAGATAACAGTGGTACTAGACCAAGTAACGCAAAAGACTTCATGGATCGAGGGGGAGGGTCTACTTCAAGAAGTCAACTTCCTTCTGCAAGAAAATGGACTAAGTCACATACACCTGACTTGATCATTGGAAATCCTGATTGTGGTGTCAAGACTAGGAAAGCCGCTCAAAAAGAATGCCTCTACCATTCTTTTCTATCTCAAACTAATCCCAAGAAAGTGGAAGAAGCTCTTCATGATGCTGATTGGATCACAACAATGCAAAAGTAATTGAATGAATTTGAAAGGAACAAAGTCTGGACTCTTGTGCCAAGACCAAAATACAGATCAATTGTTGGAAGAAAGTGGGTATTCAAAAATGAGACTGAAAATGAGGGAACTATTACAAGAAACAAAGCAAGGTTGGTTGCAAAGGATTATTCACAATAAGAAGGCATTGATTATGATGAGACTTTTGCTCCAGTTGCAAGGCTTGAGGCAATCCAATTTTTTTTTGCCTATGCTGCTCACATGAAATTTAAGGTGTTCCAAATGGATGTAAAAAGTGCATTTCTAAATGGTGAACTTGAAGAGGAAGTTTATGCTGAACAACCTTCAGGGTTTTTGATCTAAAGTATCCAGATCATGTTTATAAACCGGATAAAGCACTCTATGGACTAAAGCAAGCTCCAAGGGCATGGTATGAAATACTTGTTCAATTTTTATTGGAAAGTGGTTTCAAAAGCGGTACAATTGATAAAACTCTATTTTATAAGTACCATGGTAAGGACATGTTGTTAGTTCAGATATATGTTAATGATATCATTTTTGGTTCTACTAATGATAAACTTTATGAGAGGTTTGTAAAGCTAATGCAATCTAGATATCAAATGAGTATGATGGGAGAGTTGAGTATTTTCTGGGTATACAAGTACAGCAGACAGATGAAGGAATCTTCATAAATCAAGCAAAATATACCAGAAATTTTCTTAAAAGATTTGGAATGCAAGATAGTTCTACTGCAATAACTCCCATGGCCACAACAACCAAGTTAGATTTAAATACTGGTTCATCAGTAGATATAACTAACTACAGAGATATGATTGTCTCACTCTGAATATTGGATATTGTTATCTCAAAGGCACCATGAATATTGGATTGTGGTTTCCTAGAGATTCATATTTTAAGCTAATTGGATATTCAGATGCTGATTTTGCAGGATGCAAAAATAGATAGGAAAAATACTTCAGGAGCTTCTAATTTCTTGGTGGTAGATTAGTTTCTTGGTTTAGTAAGAAACAAAAGTTAATTTCCACTTCAACTACAGAAGCTGAGTATATTGTTGCAGGAATCTGTTGTGCTCAAATCTTATGGATGAAGAATCAGTTATTGGATTATGGGTTAGAGTATTCTAAAATTCCTATATATTGTGATAATCAAAGTGCTATTGCAATGACAAGAAATCCAGTACATCATTCTATGACTAAACACATCAGCATCAGGTACCATTTCATAAGGGCACATGTAATGGAAGGTACAGTGGAATTGCACTTTGTACCTACAGATCAGCAGTTAGTATATATCTTCATCAAATTACTTTGTGAAGCAACTTTTACAAGACTGGTGAATGAATTGGGAATGATTACATGACAATTCTCAAACTCTGAAGGATGAAAAATGATCTGTGATGAGCAAAAATGATCAGAGCGTGGTATCTTTTACTTATGTATCTGTATTTCTTAAAGTCTGATAACTGTGATAAACACTGATGCCATGTATTCATGCTTTTTTGTTATTAAAGTTTTAATTCAAGTTTAAATCCTGATAGTTAAACTTTAAAAGTAGTTGCATGATAAACTCTAATTAATGTGATTAAATATTGATATTGGTCAAAGTTGAGTTGACTAATAAATCCTGACAGTAGTTAATTAAATGTTGATAATGGTCAAACCCTGATTGACTATTACATTTAGATAATATTTTGAATTTATTCAAAATATATTTTTGGTCAGTATTTTAATTGTAGCATTGAAGCAGTATTTTAGTGGGTTAATATAAATGCTTACATGTGTTAATTGATGGTGTGAGGATAGGAAAAATGATTGAGTAATCTACCAAACATTACTTTTGGTAATTGTGCATGTATTAACTGCCATAACTACATGCTTTCATGATTACATTACATTCAATTAAATTATGCCACGCGTCACACAAAGGTGAATCGTTTCTATAGAGTGGAGTATAGTGTTAAACAAAATCATTTTTTTATTTCTAATGATCACTTTATCATATTCTGATTATCTTCTTACTCTCTTACTCTCTTTTCTCTCGAGCCTAAACTCTGAAACCCTAATCAGTCTTTAAGTTAATTACTTACAGAAACATCATATCTTAACCTGCTACTTCTAAACCCTTCAATCATGGCGGTTGATAAGTGGCATTTATGTCCACTTAGAACGCTTCGTAAAGGCTCAAATTGGTATTTTGTACTCAAGTTATTTATGTTTTTGATGTGTTTTTGTAGTGTTTTGCATTTCAGGGTATATTTGGAAGAAGAATAGATTTTACATTAAATTTATGCTAGAAGAGTGTTAGGATGGAGCCTCGGTCGAGTGTGCGAAAGAAGCCAGCAAGCAGAGAGCACAAAAGTAGAAAATTCCAGTTTTTCCAGAAGGCCAGGGTAGCCATGCTACACTTGGGAGCGTCCGCATTGGTTTGGCAGAAGAACAGGGCGATCGTACGGGATCACAGAGCGGCCACGCTAGGTCAAAATTTTTGAATCCTGATTTGAATAGAAGACTGTTCTATTGGACTCCTGATTGTATGGACTGGTATTTAAAGACTCCAAAAAGACGTTTCTCATTTACGAGAGTAAGGAGATAACGGCGAGAAGACCTAATAGCACAATACAACGAAGGAGAAGAAGATCTAATTTTTACTTGTGATTCTTTGCTTAAGTTGTAATCTTGGATGCTTGTTTTCTTTGTTGTTTGAACCTATTACTCTTGTTAACATACTTTGATTATTATTCATTTTATTAAAGACCTATTTTATCTTGGTTTATTTACCATGCTTTCATCGGAACCCACGGTGATGATGAGTTCGGTTATAAACTAATCGTTATCGTGGGGATCTAATGGATTTACTTATGGAATTCAATAGTTAATTTGTTTCGATATCTTAGTATGTGGTGATTATTTCGATATCTTATTCGTGTTAATCTCTATTGAAGCGACAGTGAATATAGAGGTTTAGAACTTGCCATACTAGCATAGGTTCATGTATTTGTTATGCATGATTCGTAGGTAATTTTAACAATCTTACTTGCCTTATGTAATCACGATAGATAACTTATGCATCAGCCTATATGTTGTCAAATTCTATAGACATTTAGGGTCTCAACATAATTGGTGTATATTCATCTTTCATCTCTTTTGTGGATGTCTGGTAGTAGGGTATTCGTACAATAAAAGTTGGCGTTTACTAGTTTCGTGTTATCTGATTAGTTGTCATCACCGTCACATGATAACGTTAAGAATAACGAATTTGAATGAAGTATTTAATGAAGTTAGAATCCCATATTTGTCTCATATAGATAATTCAATCACTTTTAATCTCTTAGTTATTTGCATGATAGCTTAATCGTAGTTATAAAACATCTCAATTTGTTACTTGTCTTAGCATTGAGCGATAGTCATACATTGATGCATAGGTGCACATTCTAAATTTAACCTAACCAGTCTCCGTGGGAACGAACTAGAAAGTATTTTATATTACTTGCGAACGCGTATACTTGCATATAATTTTAGCGCATGTTTTCGTCCTAACAGCGGTGCCAAATTTGTCACAAACAACTATATTGCTATCTTTGACAATAATGGAGTAAATCTTGAATTCCACATTTTTTAAGATTTCTTAAGTTCGAGTGGGGTTGGGTATGCTCTCACAACTCCAACAAATGTTTCTGGAGACCAGGTTCTCACCTTATTGAGAACTGGTTTGTATGATGATGTAGGAGAAGCAGGAACTCCAAGCATCATTTTTGAATTTGACAATTAGAGGAGGGTTGTCATTCCTCAAACTATTTAAGATGCTCTTCATCTCCCTGCTCACAATTCTTATGCAACACTTTTTGGAGATGCAGAGATGATAAGATTCTTCATGGAGATTGGCTATGATAAAGACATGAAGAATCTTCGATAACTGAAAAGGAATGGGCTAAGGAAGGAGTGGAACTTCTTCTTTGATTGCATTACAAGGGATTTCAACAACAAATGTACAAACTTTGATGCCCTCCCGATCATGACACAGCAAATTGGGTACTCTCTAATTCATGGTGCAAATTATGATTTTAGTAGAGTTATTTTATGTTTTATAGGGGATAGATTAATAGCTGATAGGAATGTAGTATATTATGCTAGATTTTGTTAGTTAATTTTGAATGTTTGTTTCCCTGCTACCCCAATCCCTGCTAATCAAATTGTGTAAGTTTTTAATCTCACCAAGAGAGCTTTCTATGATCTTATTTCTAAAGATTCAGAAAAGGTTATCCCAGCACCTTTGAGGTTGCCACTAATTGCCAGGAACTTTCTAATTTTAAGGCTTCCTGTGACTTATGGTCTGCAAAAATAATAGAGTGCTAAGCTGCAGGAAATAACAGTTGGGAACCCACCTGTAGCTCACTCAGCACTACAACCCAAACATTTACACATACACAATCCACCTCAGGTGCCTCCCAAAAGACACATGTTGTAAACAGAAAGAAACAAGCAGAGTTGGCTGCTAGGGTTATTGTTTCTATCGAGCATCCACATGACATTATTGTCCAGTCTGCTAGGTCATCTGGATTGAGAGAAAGTGCTGCAAATGTTGATATAGCACAGAAAAAGAATTCTGTACAAGCTTCTCATTCTTCTAAACCTTTAGAATCTGTAAGGAGAAAGCTTGTATTGGCTGATTTAGAATCAAGTGATGTAGACAATACTCCTTTATCATCAAAATTCAAGAATTTAAAAGCTGATTCTACTTCAAGTCCAGTTGTTTTATCAACTGATGAGGGCACAACCACTGCTGATGTTGTTCAAACTGGTGATGATGTTCAAACTAGTGATGTTGTTCAAACTGGTTTAAGCCCAAGGCCAAGGAAAAGGAAGCTGGTCAAAGCCTACATGGCTCAAAATCTGATGAACATCAAGAAAGAAATAGCTGAGGAGACACAAGGTGGATTCAGTCCACCAATGATAAATATTGATGCTCAGCAACAGTCAAATACTGATGCACCTATGATAGTTACTGAATCTCCAGTGAAGCCTACTAGGAAAAGAGTGAGGGAGATCACTCATGAGAAAGTAGAGCAGTCTATTAAGAGACTACAGAAACAAGGATTGTTTACTGGATCTAGCACACAAGAACTTGTATCTCAAAGGGATACATCAGCTACTGCGAATACTGATCATGTCCCACAAGAACCTGCACTTCAGAGTCCTGCAGCACACATTGAAGATAAAGAGCCTCTTACTGCATGTTCAATTTAAGACTGACATGATTAAGCTATAACCAAGATTTCTGCTAAAGCATCAAAGGTCAGATCTATCTGTAAAGTTTTAAGTCTTATTCTTCTAAAGGGACAGCTGGGTTAAAACTTGGAGCTGCAAAGAAGTCAAAAACTAAATCTGAGGAGAGGGGTACACAAGAACCTGGGTGTCAAAGTCATCCAGCAACTCCTGAATCTCCAGCCCCACAAGAACCACTACCTCAAAGTAGTAGTGAAGGCTTGACTCCTGTTCTAGTCATGTTAGTAGTAGATCCTGAAGGAAGGATTCATCCAACACCCACATCAACTGAACTTCTCTCAGTTCAACCTTTGGATGTCTATACAGAAGCTGAACCTTCATAAGCACAAGGTATAAATATTGATCTATCTTTATCAGCATTTAATTTAAATATTGATTCTGTATTACAATATTTATTCTAGTTCCATAAATCCTGATGAAATGACTGTGACTAGATCTATTCAAAGGAATACCTCTAGTCATATGATCACAGACAACTCTTTACAACCACCTCTTATTTCTGTAGGAAAAAATTCTCTGAGCCTTTCATGTGAAAATGAGAGAAAAGATCTAGAGAAAACAAAATTCAAGAGTGGCTGGATCTTAACCTGGCAAAAAGATAGGTAGATGAATGTCATGATTTAGTTAATCCTTGTGAGGAAACTCTGATTATTAAAAGTCATGAGGTGAGTGGTGTAAGGAGTAGTGAGACTAATCTAAAAGAAAATAGAAAATTAAGTGTTTTTATGGAAAATTTTGCAGGTGCACAGAGTACAAAAGAAACAGTCGATGAACAACAGTTTGTAGACCCTCGGATAAACTCTTATGTGCCAAGTGATGATAATCTCCCTGCAAGTCTAAATACTGATACTAATCTGCAGTCCACTCACATCTCTATTCCATCCACTGAAATAATCCATGTTCTTGCCGATGTTCAAGAAGGACGGTCCACCAAAACTATCATTCCACCTTCTATTATCCTCTCTGTTCCTGTTGTTTATGGAGATGTAGAACAGTCCACTCATAATGAATCCATTATTGCAGAATCATCACAGCATTCTACTGGTACTGAGGTCTTGGAGATAAATACTGATTTTCCACCTCATATGGCCACTATTCTTGAAGATTTAGAGCTAAATGCTGATGACGTGGTGAGAAGTGGCATTTTATACCACTTAGAACGTCTTAAAATAGCTTAAATTGGTGTCTTGAAATCAAGTATTTTGTGTATTTGATGCGTTTTTCAAGTGTTTGTGCATTTCAGGGTATTAGTTGCATTTTGGAGGAGTAATCATCAAGAATAAGCCTTGGCATGTGTTCAGCATTGCGAGAGGAAAGAAAGGGGCAGATTGCAGCGAAGAAACAGAGCAAACTCAGGAATTTTCCAGTAGGGTCCTGAGCGCCCGCTCAGCTATGCTGAGCGGCCGCGCAGAAAGCTGAGCGCCCGCTCAGCTATGCTGAGCGGCCGCGCAGGGTCGGGAATTTTGATAAATTATTTTAGACTTCTACTTCTGTTTGGCTTCCAACTTCTATGTAATCTGAGTTTTATGGGACTATTATATAAGTAGATTTAGAGACGTTTTCACAAGGTTGGATCGTTGTATTAAGCAAGCAGCGAAGGAGAAAAGGAAGAAGACCGTTTTAGCACACCGCAACGAAGAGGAAGCATATTTTCTTGTGATTCTTTATTTTGTTGTAACGGGGATGCTAGTTTTCTTTATTTTGAACCTAATTACTCTTGTGACGTACTCTGGTTTAATATAATTAGTTTAGTTATTATTCTCTTGTGTTTGTTTATCATATTTTCATATGAACCCATGATGACGATAAGTGCTATCATAGGCTAATCGTGATCATGGGGTCGTAACGGATTTACTATGGAATTCTT
Source organism: Apium graveolens (assembly GCF_009905375.1). NCBI lineage: Eukaryota > Viridiplantae > Streptophyta > Magnoliopsida > Apiales > Apiaceae > Apium > Apium graveolens. Next base: position 239,480,294 of record NC_133655.1, read on the forward strand.
TAGTTAATTGTTTGATACCTTAGTGTGTGATGATTGTATGATATCTAGTATTGGTTGTGCATATTCGTCTTATGTGCGTCGCGAACATATAAGATAGGGTGTTAATCTCTTGTGAAGCGACAGTGGATCTCGAGGTTTAGAACTTGCCATGCTAGCATAGGATCATGTATGATGCGCATGATTTGTGGGTAACTCTAACCGTTTTATTCGCCCTGTGTAATCAAAAGGAATAACTTATGCTTAAATCGTTATGTTGTCAATTTCTGTAGACATATAGGGACTCAACATAATTGATGCCTATTCAACTTCTATCTCAATTGAGGATGCTTGGTAGAATGGTATTAGTACAATGAAAGTTGGCTTTTATCAGTTTCGTATAATTCGATTAATATCATCACTGTTGCATGCTAAGGGTAATAACAATAACTATTGAAGGAATTAGTAATGAAGTTGTGATCTCATGAGTGTTTTAATATTGTTAATTCGAAGTGTTAATTAAGTGATTAATTAAGTAGTTAATTGTAGTTAATATTTAGTTAACAATTGTAAGTGTTAGTGTCTTAACATTGAGAAGTAATCATACATTGGTGAGTGAGTTTAATTGAACAATAATTAGTCTGAGTCTCTGTGGGAACGAACTAGAAAGTATTCTATATTACTTGCGAACGCGTATACTTGCGTGAATATTAGCGCGTGTTTTCGCCCTAACATGTGGCAGTTTCTGAAGCAGCTGGATCACATACTGCTCCAATTCCTGATTCTCTTATAAATGTTGATGTTGAAGATGAAGTAGCACAGTTAGTTTAGAAGCTAGTTGCTGATGAAAAATTTGGTCATGAGAGTGAACCTAGTGATGGAAGATATATCAATGTACAACTCATTTCTGATGAAGATCTTGATGAAGTTATCTTTCCTGAAGGTATGACAGAATGGGAAAAGAAGTTGACATTAGCTGAGTTGAATGCTACGAATAAGAAGGAATATCTTGCTGCTAAATGGGACTCTAAATGGAAGGATTTCTCCTATCCTATTTCTATTGCTAATGCTTCTAAGCATCTGGAGACAGGAGAGCAGCAAATCACAAATCCCGGTGTCCTTACTCATCCCAAAGTTTCTATACTGATGATCAAGACAATTCAAAACACTCAAGCTAATGCTAATTCCCAGATAGACAAATTCAAGGAATCCTTCTTGGAAACCAAGCTTACTGTTTCCCATGAGTTGACCAAATAGTTAAACCCATTCTTACTAGACAAGACAAACTGAAAACCAACCAAGCTAAGTTGGAAGCTACTCAAGCAAAAATGTTAGTCAATTGGATGAGGTACGGTAGTCTATGGAGCTTATTGTTTCCCTCCTACTTGGTGATGATGCCAGAAAGGGGGAGAAAATGTTAAAATCTAAATGTAAGCAGCTCAAATTGATAGATGTTGATAAGAATGGTCCTGATGGTGATAGCAAAGGCAGTAAGAATGAGTTAGTTTTGAAGAGACAAGGAGGATATATGATTGGTACTAGTAGTACATCTAAAACCACTAGTCAATCTGGATAAGGTGGAGAGAGGAGGAGATCTGGAAGGCAAGTCTCAAAGACTGTGCAAAGTAGGGAGCTGACTGTGACTGAATCTCAACAAACTCTGAAAGTCACAAAAGATGATGATGACCAAGGCATTCTGGAGATAGAAGCTGGTGCTGAAGCAAGCCAGTATCTACAAACGCTGAAAGTGAAAGGGAAGAAAACAACTTTATTCTACAAGGATCCAAATATTCAAGCTTTTGATTCCAAGGTGAGTAGAAGAATATTTGCAAGAGAAAATCCTGGAGTTTATATGGAACAACTTAGGCTTATGGAGGAAGAATTCAAATCAATCAGATCAGAAAATATTGATGTTATCTCACCTTATGAAGATGTTCCCGATAGCAGACTACAAAGGGAATAATAACCAAGGAGGTCAGTCAAACTGATGCTGAAAGGCCTTTAAAGTCTCAAGCAATTTTAAATGATAATAGGAGTTATAAGGGAAAGAGAAAGTTGATAAGAAATCAAAGGCAAAGCCTAAAGCAAAATCTAAGAAAAAAAATCAGCATTTAAGGTTTCAAAATCTAAAATACTGATAGATCCAGTCTATTCAATAGTTGTAGCTCATGAAAATATTGATGAAGAGAAGATTCAAGAAGAAGAAGCCAATCAGTCTTATAAGAAAAGAAAGATGATTCCTGGACCTGATTGGGCTAAGAAATTATAGCTGATACCAACCTCTGACAATGCTCAAGTTGATGAAAAAACAATTGTTGAAGCTCAACTAGTCACAACCATTAATACTACTCAAGTTGTTGACAGCTCAAGTCAAATACAAGCTTATTTTATAAATCCTAATTCAGAAAATGTAAACTCTGATATGCCAGAATTGACCTTAAAAGAAAAGAAGAAGTTACTATGGGGAAGCAAAAAGCCTGCACCAGTAAGAGATTATTCTGAGACTGTAAACAAGATATATAGTGGAAATTCTCATACTAGAAGAGCTGGTAGAACAAGTGGCTTGGGATATTCAAAAGCTGATAAATATATTGTTGATGATTTAATTCTAAGGGATGCTAGAAGCCTGACAGGAATCGGGAATAATACAAATCTTGAAGATTTGCATAAAATTTTATCAGTACAAATTATCAATGATAAAATTGGAGAAAAGCTGATTTATTTTCTATAATCTGGGAGAAGGTTGAGGCTTACTCATGAGCAGTTGAAGATTAAACCATGGCAGGAGTTAGAATTTGTCACTACTTTACTTAAGGTAAGCAACTCTAATACTGCTGGATGGTCATAATTTCTGAAAAAAATGTATACATGAAGCAGAGAGGAATGACATACAAGTCTAATCATTCCAAAGTCCATTAATGAATCTGGTTATACTGTTGATATGCCTGTTGGAGGAGCCAAGGTGGTCAAGTCTATTTATGAAGAGGTTCTTAGTTTCAATCCAGATGGAAAGAAAGTTGGTATCTTGGAACTTGATGATTTGTCATTTAGAAGAGCAAATCTGCATGACCTCAGAGCTGTTGTTTATTAGAATGATAAATCAACAGAGGAGCTCAAGGATATCAAACAGAGAATGGAAATGTATGTGAATGTGCTTGAAGGTCAACTACTCAAGTAATTCCTTGATGAAGCTATTGATTGTACTGAAGTTCAAGGTTAAAGATAAGGTCTAAGAAACACTGATTATAAGAGTGCATATTCATTTGTATTTCTGCATTTAGATAGTTTTGACATCATCAATTGAGAACTTGTACATATTTTTATAATGCACAAGTTGGGGGAGATTGTTAGAAGAAATTAATGGTATCAGCATATAAACTATCAGAGTTTATTTATCAGTATTTGATGTCAGAGTTTAGCATAGGTGACATCATCATCATTTGTTATCAGCATTTGCTGATCAGTATTTGACATCAGCATTTGGTCACTTCAACTGAAAGTCAGGAGATATCGAAGAAGGAAAGATCTACAAAATACATGTTGGTGTAGGACTTTACTTATTGTAGCAGTCAATACATGGATATGTTTTAGGATTCCTTATTGTAATAGAAAAGGATTCTTTATTGATTGTGTAGATGTGCAGTATATAAGTACAGATTAGGTTTACACTATATGTGTCACGAATTGATATATCTTTTATGTAACCTAGCAGCTCTCAAGGATTATTGTTCATCCTTTGAGAGAGAGTTTTGCAAATAGTTTTTATCAGTCAATACAAAACTGCTTGATTCTGTTGAGTACTTAATTCGATTTGTTTGCATAAACTGTATTCACCCCCCTCTACAGTTGTATTAAGGACCTAACAATTGTTAAGTGTTGTATTAAGATAGAAATGTACAAAGAAAGTTTATAGAAGTTGACATGCCAAGTTTCAAGGTGCTTCTCTAGACTGAGCAAATCATTTCTTCTTTCTTGATACCCTTGTCTTCGTCCCTAATCTCTCATTATTTTCCTCTATCTGAAGTTGGAGTTGTCTGTAGAATTCAGCTTCATCTTCTTCATTGATATCCAGCATTTCTTGCATCTCTTTGAGAGTTTCATTGCTTGATACTTTGAGTTGGTCTTCAAGTCTAAAGAATCTTCTGACATATTTTTCATCTCTGAACTCCATAATCTAGTATGTCTTCATGTGCACTCTATTCCTAGTGTTTGGAATAGTTAAAACTCTTGGTAGTGCACTAGGATCTCTCCAGCTTTGTCTGGTTGAACTTATCTTGTTGTGTACTTCTGATTTGGAAACCTTAGTGAATCCAAAGTCTTTCTTCATTGCAGAGAATACTTTGACTAGGACACTGTAGCTTTCATTGAGAATCCTATAGAGAGGCCATGTGATCTCATTACCCCCTTTGTATCTGAACACTAATCTTTTTGGAAGCCTTTAGTTAACATCAATCCCTCTTACTTCATCCAGTTCTTCCAGGTAGAGCTCAATGTCTGAAAATTCCTTGATGTCACGGATGTATACTTGATCATCTTTGTTGACAGTAGGCTTGGGTTTTGAGATGGCTTTGGTTGGAGGCAGGGTTGGCTTGGTTCCTCTATATATTTTTCTTTTTGAAGTTCTCTTTTTGGTAGGAAATGGTATGTTTAGATCAGGAATTGGTAAACTCTCCCAATCTATAGGCTCATCCTTTGGCACAATAGGTTCATAATGAAAGTTTACCTCAGTATTGACCTTGATCTCAGCTGCTTCCATAGTGGACACAGTTGGTTGACTTGTAGGCACATATTGAGATGGCTCACTTTCCTTTTCTAAGACATTTATTGGCTTTTTTTCTTTAACTTTCTTTTGGTTTCCTTTTTCCCATTCAGGTATGGTCTCTTCAATCACTTTCTTCTCAGCTTGAACAACAGGCTTCTCGATCATCTTTTGAGCTTCCTTGATGGCCTGCTTCTTCCTTTTCTTAGACTATGACTTGAGCCTTAAATCCTCCTCATTCTTAGCATCTATAAATTTGAGATGCCCACTCATCACACAGATCAATTTTCCATATCTGTAGATCCTGGCTATCCTTTCTCTCAGAAATGCATCCTTTGTAGTTTTGTAGCTAGCAATGGACTTTCCCATGAGCTTCTCTTCATCAGGCCTGGGAGGTGAGTAGTCAAACTCCATTGGGTTCTTGCTTTTGAATTTGAATTTTTAGCTTGTGCACCACAACAGGCTTGAACTCATTTGACATTGAAGTCTCTACTTTCTCACATTTGCCCAGCTTCATGTCTTCTAGATTTAGTGGCTTCAACTGTGTGAAGTGCTTCACAGATTTTGATTGTTGAGAAGTTTAGCCAAAAACCTTAGCAATTCTTTCATCAATCATTTTCTATTGTTTCTTCATATTTTATTCAGCTACAACTAGGTTAATAAGATCAATGTTGTCTAATTCCCCCTTGGTTGATGGCTTTGGCATGGTAATAGATGTAACTATTACTTTGGGACTTGAACATGCACATCATTCTCCCCCTTTTTGTTATCATCAAGTTAAATTGCATGAGTTGAAGTTTGTGCAGTCACCAGCTATTAAAGTAGTCGAGTCTGAGTGTCTTGATTTTGATATATCTTGGCCATTGAGTCTTCAATATTGGACATTCTTGCACTCAAGGCCTCAAATTTAGTGGCTAGATCACTTTCTTTCCTGAGCTTGAGCTGAATTTCTCTCATAGTGGCTGCATGAAGCTTTTTATCAAGTCTAGCTTGCACATCCTTCTTTACTGCATCAATTGACAGTTTGAGAGCATCCAACTCTATATAATGTCTTAGATTTTAAATTTTGTGAAGTTGAAGGGACTCTAGGTGTGCTTGAATAAGTGCCTTAGTATTGGCATTTGTAGTGGCTGCTATTGTTGTCTGAGTTTGATTGATCAACTTAAAGAGTGTAGAAGTGAAGTGATGAGAACTGTATTATTTGGTCAACATCTGTAATAACCCCAATTTTTGGAAATTTTTGAAACCCTGATGAATAGTAACTTTTACTGAATATGCTGATTAAGGAAACCACGCTATATAGGAATACTATTATGGAAATTTTAAGATCGTATTAGTATTCCATAAAGTAAATGAATGTATGTAAAGGTCGTTAGAATTCGAATCCGGACGCTTTGATTTTTTCCGAAAATCCACCAGATACCGAAAGAATTGAGTATAAGGTAACATGATTAAAAGGATTTAATTCAAGGATTATAAGAGAGGATCATTAAAGGAATATAAAATATTGAGGAAGGTTTAGGGGATCCCAACTAATAAGATCCCGGATATGATCCTTCAAACGACGAACAAGGACGAGAGTTAAGCGAACCGTATAACAGATAAGCTGTCATTAGCCAAGTAATTAAGATTTAATCAAAGAGGTTAGTGGATGGTGATGTCATCACACCACAAGGAGGAGACATGTGTTAAAAGGATGAAATAATCAAGATGACATAAGAATGACTTAGTAGATATTTTGAATTGGTGGAATATTAGCCAAGTGTTTTTAACCATGGTAAATTCTAAATATGGTTAATTAAATTTAAAGAGAAGCAACCAAGTAATTCACCACACAATTAGTCAAAGTGCAAAACAAGAAGCATTTCACTCTTTCTCCCCCTTGAAAGCTTGCTCTCGGCCAAAACCAGAGCAACAACTTCAAACTGCCATATCTCCTTCAATACTCACTCAAATATTATGTTCTATATCTCTTTGTAAAGGTATTGAGATAGCCTACAACTCTTGTTCACAAGTCTCGTCCAAATAATTAGGGTAAGACCCTCATTTGTGCAATTCTTTCAATCGGACTTTTAGAAACTTCAAAATCTAACATTGTGTTTTCTTGATTATTTGTGAGATCCAAGCTTGTATAAGGAGTGATAAAGGTTTTAAGGCTTCCTAGAAACTTTCCCCTCACAAATAAAGGTATAAAACTTCTGGACCTTTAGTACTAAGTTTGTTTGCTTGAATTTTGGGATGGTTTGGATGGATGAGTAATTGTTTGAATGATTAAGCTTGAATTGAACTTTGATTCTTAAGTAGATTAGTTGATTATGGAGACGGTATCATATTGAATTGGATTGATGATTTTGCACTTGTTTTGGCTAAGATCAGTAGCCTAGGTTTGAATCTTGAAGTTGTGGATGCATTGTAGTTGGAAGGGATTGATTTGGAGTGGTAAAAATATTGGAAATCGCTAAGTTCTAGCCGTCATAATGCCCGAATTTCCTTAACTATTTCTGTGCTTAACTTTAGGAACCGTGAACTCACTGTAAGATTCTGACTTTTGCAATGTTTAGATATTTCATTTTACGAGCTTCGTTTTGATATGTCGTTCGCCTAAATTCGAGTTATGAGCAATGAGAAATGACCGTTTAAATAACGGCGTTTCGCGAGCGAATCCCGAAACCTAGAGTAACTTTGAGACCATAATTGAGACCCTTAAATGATTAATCGAAACACTAAACAAGCGCGTAATTATTGAATTTTAGATGCCGACCACTGGCAAAGTGTGGTATAAAGAATAAGAATAAGAATTAGATGCCAGCTACTGGCAAAGTGTGGCCGTAGATCAAGACTGTGGTATTTATAAGAATTATCGTTTCGTCCTGTTTTATTCTGTTCAGATCTGTTATAAAATCTGTACTGTTATAAATTCTGCTCTGTTCTGTTTTAAATTCTGACTTATAAAATATAAAACTTTGGGTTGGATTTATTTTAGAAAATGTTTTACAAAATTATTATTGTTTTAAGAAAAATCGTTTTATCAAAACACCCATTGTTTTTCTGTTTAAAAGTTAGTCAATTTGTACTTGCTGAGCTGTGTAGCTCACCCCTTTTAACATTTCAGGTTCGGAATTTGGAGCATATTAAGATTAAGGAATGAGAACTATGTGGAGATCTGTGTTGCTTCGTTTTGTGCTATTTGAATTAGAATAAAGATTTTGTTTTTAGAGAATGAATTTAATTATCTGTTAGACAATTATTATCGGATTTGTGGAGCTGCGTCTCTGTTTTTATGATTTTGATTATTGAGTTTGACCGCTGCTTTGACCTTCGTGATATATTTGAATTATCGAATAAGAATCTATTTTATTTAAGTTTTGGTATTTAGATTTAATAGTCCGGAAGTGTGGGCTGTTAGTGAAAGAGTCGCCTTAAAACATTTAATGGTTAATTTTTATAAAAATGGTGGAGCCGGGGGTACTCGAGCGACTTATGTAAATCGTTAAGCGCAAAAGCGAATGTTAGGATCTAAGTGGATAAAGTCTAGTTTCTTAAGCGACCGTGGTTTAATTCCGGATTATGTTGTTGTTCATAGGTTACCGGACCCACTCTAAGCTTAAGTCTACCCCGGAACACTCAGGTAAGTTTTCTACCCGTATAATTATTGTTGTGATGTATATATGTATATGCACTATCTTGTGATAAGTGCATGATTGTTATTAGCAAATCTTGCGATATATTGGAGCATGTTGATATTATATATATATGCATGCCTGTTTCGTAATCTTGATATCTTGTTATCGATTCAATTGTTTATAAACTGCATAATACTTATGCTATAGATTGGAATTATTTGCGTATACCCTTAGTATAGGGGACCCAAAGGTTAACATTTTTCTAAATCGGGAGGCGATGTTCCCGAGTATATTATATATATATATATAGTTTTCAAAACTATTAATCGAATAATGTTTATTCGATAGTTTTAAATTATAAGTGAATATTAGTTTAAATATTCATTTGAGGACTTACGACTTCGTTTATTTTATTAAATAATATTCATTGTTTTATTAAATAATAATGTTTCGTTATTCGCCAAGTATTCGAGAAATGATTGATATCATCAATCATTCTTACCTTAAATATTTTCAAAAAGTTATTTTCAAAACTTTTACTTCATTTGCTTTGATAAAAGCTATTCGTTATTTGAATATTGTTTATAGCATACTATTCAGATATTCTTTGATTATCTTAGAATTGATTTATTCAATCAAATCATCCTTATTCCAAACGCTTTCAAAAATATTTTCAAGTCTTCAAAATGATTTTAAAGGCTAGAGCGGATCCCAAAACTCATTTTTAAATTTAAGATCTTCCTTTCGAAGGGGACTTGAATACTCGCTCAAAAATCTGAGGGATCCGGCTATGTGGTGTATTTTATATTCGCAACGAGGTTGCTGTTTTGAGAAAACAGTTTGATTATTTGCCCAATGTTTGGGAAGTAAGTCCATTTAATTGAGTCGCCATAAGCGATAGGCCGGGGTATGTAAGAGGCTGGGTGACAGTCCATCAACACGTGAGTGGCCGGGTAACGGTCTAGCGCGAAGTCCTAATGCGTCCAGGGTGATGACCGGCGAGAAATTCATCCATCTACTAGTAGAAAAGGTTACTTAATGGGTATATTTTCCTGATCAGCAAGATATCGAGTTTATGCCAAAGTTTTCTTCTTTCAAAATTCATTGGGTATTACAACTCTGTTTATACTATTTATGACAGAGGTTTGCAAGGAGTGTATGAGATATATATATATAGGTGTATATATATCGGGACTTAATGAATTATCTCGTAACTTCATTTCTTTCAAATGATATTTCAAAGATTGAATATAGTCAAGTCTTTTCTTGTAGTCTCATATATGCGATGAACTTTTGAAACTGATTATAGCTTGAACGATGGTAGTTCAAGTAGTATTCGAAAAAGATATAAGTATATGGGAGTATCTTGTGACTTTATCTTTTCAACTTATATCTAGTAAATGATTATCTTATGCAGGACAAAGATTTTTAGAAAAATGTTGAGACAGGTTTAAATATATGAGATCACCTTACAACGATATTTTTATACAGTTATAAACTAGAACTCTGTGTATATTATGCATGACAGAGGATTTCAAAGATTTTGAAAAGTATATATACATATGTACTGATTATTTTGCGACTTAGTCGCGTTAAGATATCAAACTTGGTTCAATTCCGGTTGACCAAGACTTTCATGAGTACTATGAGAATGCTCATATATTGTTAATTATTAAACATGTTATTTTGGTGGGCTTGTGGCTCACCCCTGCTTTATTCTTTCATCACACAACAACAGCTAGACAAGATGAACATGACCAAGCTCCCAATTCGCGAGTGGATAGGAAATGTTCTGCAGTTTCCTGTATGCTTTGATGCCGTTGTAGCTGAGGTAGGAACTACCAATAGCTAGGCTTTCAACTTTTGATGTACCAGACTTATGTATATTTATAAATTGTAATAATGGCAAAGAATATGTAAATTTATTCAGAAACCCCTTTTGAGGTGTAATGGCTTATAATTTTGGAATAAAATGACTTGTGTTATTTTTTGTATTCATCTCTGAGAATATAACTTGTGGTGTGTGTGTATATTATGGGGTAACAGTACGCATCAGTTGGTTGTTTATTAAGATTAGGTGTTATTAATGGAAATGACACTCGTGACAACCCAGATCCCCGACCCTGGATTTGGGGGTGTTACAACATCCATCCAAGAGTTTCATTTGTTGAACTAGGGCTTGCTTCTCCCCCTATGTTCATGCAGTGTCTTCATCAGAATCTTCACTAAACTCAGAATCAACATCAGCTTCAAAATCTGAGTCCACATCAGTTGTAGGAGGCAGTGTAGATATTGTATCTTTAGCCCTTTGTATTGATTTAGTAGTGTGTACCAAATTCAATATTTTTTCTGCCTCCTCATCCCCCTGGCTCACACCAATCACACCCTCACATTCACCTACTAAGGTGGGACTCCACTCACTCACATTTGCCACACTTGAAAAAATAATGTGCATAGTTGAACTCTCTTTTCCTCTCATTTTGCCTGGGAACAACCCAGCATGTCACTCATGTCACTCCCTTTCCTCAATCCTAAAAGTGATTGAACAACTACTAAGTCATCTACACTTGTAATAGATTTGGAAATGTCAAGTGTTTGTGTAGTGACTGAAACAGATGTGAAATATCTATTGAGGGTGTAGTTGTAGCTATCAACGGATAACTGTTGTGAAGCATATCCGTTGAAGGACAATCACTTATCAATGAATGATGGATATCCATTGATGAAAAAAATGAAAGAGATATGAGTTGAAACTATTGTTGAGTCTGTGGAGATTGATTTTAGATTTGTGTGCACAGACTTCAACAGTTGGATAAAGAAATGGCAAGTGATCCAACAAATCATCAATTAAGTGATGATCACTTGCTTGATTAGCAGGCTCCTCCATGAGTTTAAAAGATGGAGAATTAGGAATTGATGTAAAAATCATATCCAAATCCATAGAAATGGTTGGTGAGTTATGTGTATAAGGTGTTTCGATTTTTAAGGAATGGGGCTGTGACTCCACATTTACTAAAGCCACACCAACCTGACTTTGAGAATGTACAGGTACCAAGTCATTGAATTGTGTTTGCACAGTATGTGTGCCCTGTGACTTCACCATTTTTTTAGATTTCTTCTTTCCAATGTAGGTTTGGGCTAGATCTTTAGTGTCCCTACCCCTCTTGTTTTGTGTTCCTGGTTGGGAGCCTTTTTCAATAGCTACATCCTTTTTGGAGGATGCAACTAGGGATGTGCTAGTTTCCTTTTGAACAACTACAGTATTTTGGGAGACTATAGTGTGGCTTTCTTGGGACACACTCACCTCACCTTCCTTCTTCCTGGGGCTTCTTTGATTTTCACCCCTTCCCTCACCTTGCTCACTACCCTGTTCACTCCCCTCAAGTGTTGTAGTAGTTTTTACAACTGGTGTGTTTTGAGAGACATTAGAGGTTGGTTTATTTTCTTTGGATTTTGAAATTTTTGGTTTAGTGGCCTTGGTAGGAATCTGTTTGTCGATGTCACAGATTTCATAGCCACTGTAGAAGGCAAAGAGATTGGAGGTTGGGAAGATATAGGGATATACACATTTACCTTACGTACATGAGGTGCTTCAATGATTGGAAGATAGTTGAGAGGCACCTCACTATTTAAGTTGATCCTGATAAGATCTGCAAGAACTCTTTTTTCTTGAACCCAACAATCAAGGTTATTGTTTGGGTTCTCAATAACAAGATCCTCAGAAACATGGTTAGCTAGCATTATGAAAAATCTAGCATATTACACATTTCTAGGTCTTTTCTAAATATCTCATAGCTTATACCCTATTTCTAGCATAACATAGTTGCTAAAATCAAAATACTTATTATTCAAAAGCATGTAGAGCATGTTAAGTAAAGCAGAAGTAATGTCATCAAAATTGCTGATTTTTCCAAAAAATAACTTGATAAAGCATCACAAAGATAACTCCACTCTTTCCTAAGCCATTTCCTCTTAATACTACCTAAAATAGCAGTATCTAGAGAGTAACCCCTGTAATTAAGCATATTAAGCACATCAGTGTCAGTGTGTGGAGCATTTGTGTTATATTCAGGCAATTTAAAACATTACTAAATAGAATCAGAATTAACACAATAATTGGTACCTTTGAGAGTAAAGGTAAGAGTCATGTTCTTTGAATCAAACACAACAGTAGCCTAAATTTCTTCCACTACTCCACAGTATATGACTGGTGACTCGAGCATAGAGTACTTGAGTTTGAAGTTGCTAATGAACTCCATCATCTTATGGTAGTCCTCATGCGCAACACTCTTGTTGACCAGTGCTACAAATTTATTCTTCTCATAAACATACCCTGCATGAGACATGATTTTCACAACTGGAGCCATTGTTGCTGAGTTTTTGAAGTTACAAAGAGAGAGAGGGGTTTTGGAGATGAAGAGAGTAAATTTGCCTTGTGAATTTAGAGAAAGATAAAAGTAATATCTGTATTTGAAATAGGTTTTTATACTTTTAAAGAATAAGATAAACAAATGATTAAAAATAAAGATGAATACCTAATGATAATTGCCAAAAATAACCGTTTAAGAAAAAGGAAACTGTAGAAATTCCAAAATTATCCATCGACGTATACACACAGACTATAAGTATATATTAACGGATAACCTTTAGAATCAACGGTTATAATTGATCGACAGATATTAAAGGGGCCATTATCCATTGAAGAATAAAGTACCTAGAAATGTCTTTGACTTTCAACGAATAACCTTTATTAATGGATAATCCTTGTCGACGGATAATTCTTATCCGTTGAAAGAGTAATTTTGACTTGGCCAAAATTTCACTTTTTCATGACTTGATCAAGAAAGTCAAATTCATTTCTAGCTGCATTGCAAGTTTCATAGACATTAATAATAACAAATTAAGAATAATTAATCATACGTAACTCACTTACCAACCTAGAAAAGTTGATTCATTAAGTGTCTTGGTAAAGATTTTTGCAAGTTGTTGCTCACTTGGAACAAAATGCAGTTCTACGGTACCATTCATAACATGTCCCCTTATGAAATGATACTTGATGTCATTGTGCTTTGTCCTTGAATGCTGCACATGATTTTCAGTAATGGCAATGGCACACGTGTTGTCACATGAATCTTGTCCACTTGTAGACCATAATCCAACAGTTGATTTCTCATCCATAAAATCTGTACACAACAACTGCCAGCAGTAATGTATTCAGCCTCAGTTGTGGAAGAAAAACTGAGTTTTATTCTTACTAAACCAGGATACCTATAACGACTCGTGTATTTTTATATAATTTAAATGTGTAATTGGGGAATTATTAAATAAATGAATTATGTGTATAGTTTTGTCATATCGGTGTTGTTTTATTATTATGTATGTGTAATTTATAGTGTGTCGGGTTGTCCTCGTAATTATTTATGGAGTTGTACTGAGTTGTTTCACTTTTAAAAGTGGATTTAATGCAAATTTATTTGCATAAACATTTAGATTATCTCTAAAATCATTTTTATGGTTTTATAATTATAATAATTATTTTTGGGATTTTATAAAATTTAGAAATCAATATTTTACCAATTATTTAACCCTGTATGATTTTCTGATTGCATTTAATTGTAAAATATGTATTTAACTCCAGAATTATTTAAAAATTATGAACCTCATATTTATTTAAGTAAGGAATATTCCGGGAATTTTAAAATTATTTTGGGGATTTTTGAGATTAATTTCCCCCGCGCGTTGGTTCGTTTAATCGAGAAAAATGGGTATAAATTGCCTTTCAGAAATTATTTTAAAATTTCAAAATTTATGTTTTTATAAACTTCGGGATACTTATAACATTTTAAAACTATTTTCGTGATTTTCTGAAATTGTTTTGAGTGCAGCTCGATTCGTTAATTGTGAAATGCGGGTACGAGTTGCGTTTCAAGAATGCTTTAAAAATTATGAAAATTTTATTTTATTAACTTTGGGATTTTTTTAGAAAATTTTAAAACTATTTTGGTAATTTTCTGGGTTTGTTTACCCGTAACTTGGTTCGATAAATCGTGAATTTTCAAAACAGATTTATATTGCAGGACACGTGTATGCATTTCGTTTATTTGTTTGAAACGTGGCAGTAGCAGAAGGGGATACCCGAATTTTTGTGCACCAATAAATTTTCGTGCACCAATATTAATATTTCGTGCGGGTAATATCTTTGAATAATCGGTAGAATTTATTAGGAAATCCGAATTTTCGGGCACCAATAAATTTTGCCGCTGCTGACGATGACTTTTAACGAGTCAACAGTGGAACGTGATGATTATACTCTGAGTCCTAACTTAATAAATAAATAAATGTAAAATGTGAATAATAATTAATAATAGTATTGAATTGGTAGTTGGGAAATTATGGATGTAGGCTATTGTGATTATGGATTGTTCTGGTGAATTGACGTCGACTGATGTTTCGACGGGTAGTCCGATAAATAAAGGAGACGCTGCCCGATTTCCGGGAAACTGAATTATGTAAATACGGGAACGTATCCAATGATTATCGGGACGTCGAGTGACTATATGTATATGTGTATATTTTATATACGAAACTTGGTTGTACGATGTAATGAAATATTTTGCCAAATCGATAACCCTGATTTCGTAAAATAAAGAGTATATATATATTTTCCGAAAATGAACACCGAACCGATCTTCGAGATTGTGAACCCTATTTGTTGCGTGTGTTGTTATAATATTCATAATTACGAGTCGGATTTGAATATCATTGGGTAAGAATTAGTATCGAGGATATGTCAAGCATACCTAGACATCTAACGTAGGGTATTTCGACCCTGTAGGTTATAATTAGGAACCTGAAACTGGACGATGGACTAGAGATGACCTAGTAGTCAGTCGACGAACTCAGTAGAGTTTCAACAGAAAAACCTGAGTGTCAAAGTCGAATCTAAAATGGACTAGTGATGGGACGATAAAGCCTGAGCGGCAGAGTCGACTTAAAGTCGGTCAATAATGGTTGTAAAGCCCTGTAAGGCAAGTACTTCCGAACTTTTCTTCAAGATATATCGCAATTATTTTCGAACTGTTTCATAACATGTCATTTTTATTCAAAATAACTCTTGTTGATATTGCAAGTACTTTAAACTATTTACCCTTGAACCCTGATTTTTTTTTCTTGATCTTGAGCCGTAAGCCTTGTTCTTTGTAAACCATCCTTTGTTGATCCTCAGATACCAAATCACGCAAATATGATACCACTCCCCAAATGTATAACTACCAAACACCAAACACTGGAGCAAAAATTGTTTGAAAACACAGAAACTTTTATACTCCAACCATTCTTTATAACATCAAAGAACTATACCTTGAAAAATCAGTATTCATCCAATACCTGATCATTTTACAGACTGAAAACTGTTTCTTAAACATACCTTGATATACCCTTGAGATATCCATGAGTTTCTTTACGTTTTTATTCAAGTGTTTAACCATCATTGATTATAACCTTGTTTATCGAGTTATATTGTTTATCATATTGAACTGCTTTAGAATTAGATAGTTTTTTATATATATGTGGACCAGATTCGTGGTCAGACCATATCTATGGTCAATTTAGGCCAATGTGTGCCTTGGATCCAGTAGTTAGAGCAGTGCTGTGTGCTTTGCTCGGGGTTAGTGCGTGACTGATCAGCAGCCTAACCTTGGTTTCAAAAACTTAAAATGAATGTCCAATTCTAATGATTATTTAGCAATAAACTTGATTCCACTGAATCATCTCGTTTGATCATTGATTAATCTCAATTATTGTCATTTTGACTTGCTGAGCTAGTTAGCTCACTCTTGCGAATCTTTTTATATATTCTACAGTTAAGAAGGATACTGTTGATAGCGAGGTTTCCCAGTTCAATGTACGAGCTAGGATTCCAGATTGAGTTGGATCGAGCTAGCAGGAGCTTATTGGGATAGTGAGATAGTAAGATTGTAAGAATAATTTTATTATCAGTTTTAAGTTAAATTAGTTGGGATTTGGCACGTTGTAGTAAAAGTTAAGGTTATGGCTTGTTTTCATACTTTAACATGTTGTGATTCGTGGATTTTGTAAAGCAGGGTCATTGCCAATAATATCTCATATACAGGTTTATATATTATGTGTGTATTATGGACCCCAAACTTCTGACCCGGGTTGGAGGGCGCCACAGGTTGGTATCTGAGCTATAGGTTATAAGTCACTAAAACAAGCCTAGATTGTCGGGATTGGGTAGAGGGTTAGGATTAGGATTAGGAATAGGAAATAGAAAGATAAGATGTTGTGAGGTTGAGTGCGATTATATAGTAAGTCTCCGGCACGGTTCGTATTGTGATTCGGGATTTTTAGCTGGCGACGTGATTTCCAGACAACGGCAATGGCAGATCCTGATTTCCCTGTATCATCTAATCATTTGGAGCTTTCCATTCTAGGATCGTCATCTTCTCTCAAAGTTGATTTGCACCTTGTTCCTCCATCAGTATTAATGGCACTACCTTCCGTTATGACAGTTGCACATCTTCAAGCTATTCTACGTTATTCCACCACCTCTTGATATGAGACTACCTATTTAAGAACCTCTATCTGTGTATTCTTGTTTTACTAGACATTCGGCTGTGAGTGTATCTCTTCAGTTTACCCTACACCCTGTTCTATACCCTCAGTTTAAAACTTGTCCTATGAAGCAATTGTACTAATGAGGATGGATGCGGGAGTCGCAGTAAATGGTGAGTATTGAGATACAAATAAAGGCGAGAAAATGTTTAGAAAGAAGATTCAAGTATTTCGGAGGATAGCTGTTACCTGGTTACAAGAAGTTATTAGTAATTAGGCCTCCCATGACTAGCTTGTGGAATAGAGTAGATAAGTGTTGAAAATAGAGAGTTAGAGAAGATTATGGATCTGGAGATTTCTTGGAGTTAGATAATGGCGTTATGATGATTTGATATATATTTTAATAAGATGATGTGACATTAGCCAACTTGTTGACTATTGGATAGTCTGTTCCACTTAATGATTGTAAAGTTATTAACGGGAGTATTACCAGTATGGGAGCCTTGATGTGAAGCTACGAATAAGATAACGTGCAATGACAATTGAAGTTTCGTCGATTAAGAAAGGTAAATGGACACGATGAAGGAGAAAAGGTAGATTGAAGTGAACGGACCTTTATGTGATCATTTCTTTAATTCGGTACCTTGTTATAAGAAGGAAGGACAACAGCCAACTCATATAGTAAAGACAACCAGGTTTGTGATTTTCAAAATTTTTAAACCAGTTTTCGTAAAAGATTTTTCCTTATAAATTTTTTTTTTAAAAAAAAAGCCTTTTTGAATAAAATAAGTTTAAAACACTGGTTGTTAGGTTACTACTTGAGTTTCTTGTTTATTAGAAGAACCGGATTACCTGGAAGTATATTTGCTTCAGACTTAGTATTGTTAATTCAGAGGATAAAGTAACCCGCGATTATGAAGGAGTTGATTATTCCTAACAATAAGATGCACATATTGTTTGATAAAATTTACAACAGAATCAGCGTACAGAGTAACTATAAATTCAATTACTAGGACTATCAGAGTTCGAAGAATTTATTGATTTAACAGAAGCCGAAGCATGATCGAAAAAGATTGGAAAGATTTCCAGACCTCTCTAAAAGAAGAATATTATTAACAAAAGGATCGTTATGTCGAATGGTTCGTGGTTATTCTAAATTAAAAAAGGAAACTCGAAGTTAACTGGCAGGAACGCCATTATGATCGAACAAGTTCGAAAGATGAATATAAATGAAATGTGGACGGTGACCAATGGTATCGTTCTTGTCTTCAATATTACAGCGTATATTCCTTTTTGATTCTTAAATAAGTATGAACTTCTTTTCTTGAATAAACTCTTTGTTATGACATCGAAAAGGAGGATATTACATTTCTTTCAAATTTAATTATTTCCCTCGAGTTTTGCTTTCTGATTGGGACAAACAGTGTTATGGTGAGACACTTTATCAGAATGATGAAGAGTCGGGTGGGACGCCACCTAATCATGTGTTGTATGCCATATGGTATGAAAGACTGGCCATCTTAAGTATCAATGTGGTTGTCTCATTCATATTCAAATCCTTGTTTCTTCTTTCTTTTCAACTCTAATTTTTGTTGAATTGTGAATCCTTCTAGTTGTTTCATTGTACTATCGTTCTTTGCAAGAGCTTTTCAAACAGAAATCAACGTATTATGAACCAAGCAGAAAAAATTCCAGCTACCTCTTATGCATGGAAAGGAAACAAGGGCATAAGGCAAGAATTGCAAATCACTAACCCAGTCAGGAATACACTAAGAGTTAAGGGAATCTACTCCAATAAGAAATACGTCTCCAAAAATGAGAATTTATGATGTGTTTGTGAAATATGTTATCCCGAATACGGATGCGGTGACGTGAACGATTATTGTGGATACCTTACGCATTAAAGTATTAAAAGATGTGAGAGAAACTTAATTGTTTATCTCTCAAGGTGTTGTTGATAAGATGAATTACCTTGTTGAATTGATAAGATTATAATCAAAGGACTAGCAAGTTAAGAACGTGTAATTGTTGAATAATTAAGTACCAACGGTAGAATTGAGATTTCTGGAAATAAGTTGTGAAGAATTGATATCATTTAAGATAAGAGGGTTTGACAGTATTTTAAGAAATGGATTAACTATTTAAGCGTGATGTCCAGACAAACCATCGTGATGAAAAGATAGCTCTGAAGACGTCAGATGAGAATATGATGAGGTATAAAGGAAAAAGGAAGGTAAAGAATTTGTTAACGACGATTACGGTGATCAAGATGTGAGCATTATGGTGATTGTGAGATAAATAAAAGCCAGGAGCAAGCAAAGCAAGCAAAATTTGAAGGTTTTATAGCAATTAAGGGATTTGAATATATATTTCCAGATGAGTTATCAACATTTCCTCTAGATAGAGAAATGAAGCTCGCGATTGATTGAGCACTTGAGTCGAAGCAAGTAACCAAGGCCTTACACAAAATGGCACTAGTTAAAATGAGGAAATTAGTAAAACAAATGCAGGAAATGTTAGAAGAAGGAGTGATTAGACCTAGTGTACCCCATAAGGTGCACTGGTACTAATTGTTCATAAGAAAGATAGAAGTATGAGATTATGCGTCAACTAGCGAAAGCCCAACAAGTTTACTATCAAGAGAAAGTATCTGTTACCTCGAACCAATGATTTGTTTGATCGAATGAAAGAAGCAAAGTACTTTTATAAGATTGATTTAAGGCTTGGTATTTCACCAACTGAAGATTAAATCTATGGACATATCAACGATAATTTTTAGAACTAAATATTGTGTTATAAAATTTTTGTATTGCAAAATAGGAGTAACCAATATATCAGTGATATTTGAACTTGATGGACAGAATCTTTAAGGAATATCTGGATAAGCTGTAGTTGTATTACTTAAATTCAACGGAGGACCATGCGAAGCATTTAATGACAACTGGGGAGTCGGAGAAGAAAGAAATTGTATGTAAAGTCTACAAGGTGAAAGTTTTAATGGCAGAAAGCATAGGTAATCAGTGAGGAGGAGACCAAAGGAGATCCAGTAGAAATCAAAGTTACTATGAATAAAGAAAGGCCAAAATGTACCAATAAAAGTAAGGAGTTTTACCATGGACCGGTTATTATTGAAAATTTGTGCAAGATTTCTTGGAAGTTACAATACCTTCGACGAAGCTAACCAGGAAAAGCAAGAAATTTATATGAAATGGAGAAGGGTAAAGAAAGTTTTGCGGAGTTAAAGAAAAAAATGGTTACAGCACCTGCTTTATCATTTTGAAAGTACCAAGGAGGTTTGGTAGTTTATAGTGGTGCTTCTCATAAGGGAGTAGGATGTGTGTTGATGCAGCACAATAAAGTTATTGTATATGCACCCAGACAAGCGAAACCTTATGAGCAGAAGTATCTTAATCATAACTGGGACTAACAGTAATAATATTTGTTTTGAAAGATTGGGAAATATGATATGTATGTAAAAAAGTGTAAGATCTATACGGACCATAAAAGTTTGAAGTATGTACTCACGAAGAAAAGCAAATATAGAGGCAGACGATAAGCAAAAAGGAGAGAACGAACGTAGAAACAGTATCAGAAGAATTATCTATGGAATTTTTGTAGTTGGAATTGGAAGTTAAAGTTCGTAATCTAAAAGGAGCAAGGATGGATAGTATGACCTTTCAGTCAAAGTTGTGAAGGGAAAGATAAGATGTCAATAGAAGATAATGGATCACGATGTTAGTAGTTAGTAAAAGGAAATTTATGTGCCCAGGAGAACGATCACGATATTCCTAGGTTTTCTTCCAGCACCTGGATGCTATAAGTAGAAGGACTAAGAAATGAGATCCCACAGGGAATTCACAATATAAAGTATTTAATTTATTAAAGAAATGCCAAGATACACGGAAATTTAAAGAAAAATAGTGATAACCAGGTACAAGAAGGAAATTTCAAGATGAGTTAGGAAATGTTGGACATGTCAAAGAATTAAGGCAAGTATCGGAGGCCTAGTGGACAAGGCAGACCAAAGAGTGGTTTTACAAAAAAAAATGAATCGTAAAATGTACCAGTAATGTTGATGGAGAAAAGGAATGAAATTATGAGAGTATGTACTGATTATCGGGAGTTGGACAAGATAACAAATGAGAAGAAGTGAGACCCTATAAAGAATTGACTATTTACGAGACCTAATTCAAATATTATGTTATATCTCGGGGATTAACTTAAGATCCAACCTGAGAACATATCAGAGGTTACGATTAAAATAAGTTAAGAGCATTGCAAGCTCTGGTGATATTATATGAAATAACAAGTGTATTAGGTGACTATAAGGAATTAAGGATCATGGTGTATAAGGAATATTTAAATAAGCAAACTGTATTTATTGATAACATCCTCACTTACTCAAAGAATAAGGAAGTCTGCGTGGAATGCCCAAGGATTTTTCTCAAAAAAAAAATCAGAAGGAAAGCAACTATACGTTGAGTCTTCAAGAATAAAATTGTGACTAAGGTTAACCAAAGATTCTAAATTAATCCATTAACAACTACCTAAGCGAAGCCGTATGATAACAGATGCCTTATGCTGACAGAAAGGATTGTATGTAATTAAGACCACCGAGGAGTTAATAAACGAATTGGAAAGAGTGAAATCTGAAGTTCAAATATTTAAAGGTGATAATGTGTGAATATATGAGATTACTTTTAAGCCTTAACTGATGGAAAAAAAAGTAAGAAATGTTTAAATGTTTGGAAACCAAGTTGAAAAAGAGCACCGCCTATCATCCTTAAACGGAGAATCAAAGTACGGAAGTGATTGGGGAAATGTAAGATATGTTGAGAGATTGAGCTGTAAGGAAACACTGGAATGATCATTTATCAGTGATGTCAGCTTTGGAATGCCACTTTACCAAGCTTCATGTGAATGCAAGAGTATGTCCCTAGTTTTATTGAGATAAAGTGGGAGAAAGAAAGTTGTCAAATTCTAAGTTAATTCAGCACACCAAAAGCGTAGTGGTATTGATTGAAGCAGTTCAGAGTGGACAAGGAAAGAAGGAGAAATTGTATCGAGAGAGAATATGAGTATAGAAATAGGACCAGTAGTGTTAGTGTAAGTTTCGTCTTGAAAAAGACTGGATAAGTTTGAGTAGAAGGGATAGGTTAAGCCCTAAAATTAATGAACCATTCGAGGTATTGTTAAATATAGGTAAAGTTGTTCATGAGTTGATGTTACAGTCATAACAGTATGTACATATAATGTGTTTTTCCTGTCAAGGTTAGGGCGATAAGTATCTGATTCGAACCAGGTGATTGATCAGGAGCCAATGGGCTCTGGTCCAAGTTGTTTTGCATATAGTAATCGATCTAAATTCTTGATCGTTAAAGGCAAGTCATTGGAAATGAGTGTATATCTATAGCAAGTACGTTTGAAATCCTCGAGTAAAAGAGTCTACTTGGAAACTAAAGTCAGATATGCTTGACAAATATTCTCACTTACTTAGCTAAACCAGATTCTGAGGACAGAATCTTTTTAAGGGGGAAGGATATAACGACTCGTGTATTTTTATATAATTTAAATGTGTAATTATGGAATTATTAAATAAATGAATTATGTGTATAGTTTTGTCAGATCGGTGTTGTTTTATTATTATGTATGTGTGATTTATAGTGTGTCGGGTTGTCCTCATAATTAATTATGGAGTTGTACTGAGTTGTTTCACTTTTAAAAGTAGATTTAATGCAAATTAATTTGTATAAACATTTAGATTATCTCTAAAATCATTTTTATGGTTTTATAATTATAATAATTATTTTTGGGATTTTATAAAATTTAGAAATCAATATTTTACCAATTATTTAACCCTGTATGATTTTCTGATTGCATTTAATTGTAAAATCTGTATTTAACTCCAGAATTCTTTAAAAATTATGAAACTCATATTTATTTAAGTTGGGAATATTCCGGGAATTTTAAAATTATTTTGGGGATTTTTTAGATTAATTTCACCCGCGCGTTGGTTCGTTTAATCGAGAATTTCAAAATTTATGTTTTTATAAACTTCAGGATACTTATAACATTTTAAAACTATTTTCGTGATTTTCTGAAATTGTTTTGAGTGCAGCTCGATTCGTTAATTGTGAAATGCGGGTACGAGTTGCGTTTCAAGAATGCTTTAAAAATTATGAAAATTTTATTTTATTAACTTTGGGATTTTTTTTAGAAAATTTTAAAACTATTTTGGTAATTTTCTGGGTTGGTTTTACCCGTAACTTGGTTCGATAAATCGTGAATTTTCAAAACAGATTTATATTGCAGGACACGTGTATGCATTTCGTTTATTTGTTTGAAATGTGGCAGTAGCAGAAGGGGATAAACATCGATTTCTTTGTTTCTCTCGGATGTACTCTCTCCAGAACTCTCTTTCTCATCCTCCCATCTCGTCTCCTTCACTCTCTTCTCCCATCTCTCCCTGCTTCCCCATTTTTCTGCTCCCTGCGTTTTCCCTCTTCTTTCTTCTGCCTCCCGGTCGAGCTCCGTTACCGGTATTTCTTTCCCGCCGCCCTTCTTATTCCGGTCAATTGGTTTCGATTGGGTTCCTGTGATATATACATATATATACATGTGTATATATGTTAGTGTGTGAGAGATATTGTCAGTGTTGTTTATGTTTCGAGTCGTCTGCGTTTTCTTTTTCCGGTTTGGTTCCCGGCGGCCATTGTGCTTCCGGTTGTTACTGTGGTGTTGGCGCGTATTACGCGCGTGTTGTCTTGCTTGATTTAGGATTTTAACTATTTAATTTTATTTTCTGCAGGACTAATTCTGATTAATATTCGTGATATTAATATTTCGTGCGGGAAATATCTTTGAATAATCGGTAGAATTTATTTGAAAACCCGAATTTTCGGGCTCCAATAAATTTTGCCGCTGCTGATGATGACTTTTAACGAGTCAACAGTGGACCGTGATGATTATATTCTAAGTCCTAACTTAATAAATAAATAAATGTAAAATGTGAATAATAATTAATAATAGTATTGAATTGGTAGTTGGGAAATTATAGATGTTGGCTGTTGTGATTATGGATTGTTGTGGTGAATTGACGTCGACTGATGTTTCGACGGGTAGTCCGATAAATAAAGGAGACGCTGCCCGATTTCTGGGAAACTGAATTATGTAAATACGGGAACGTATCCAATGATTATCGGGACGTCGAGTGACTATATGTATATGTGTATATTTTATATACAAAAACTTGGTTGTACGATGTAATGAAATATTTTGCCAAATCGATAACCCTGATTTCGTAAAATAAAGAGTATATATATATTTTCCGAAAACGAACACCGAACCGATCTTCGAGATTGTGAACCCTATTTGTTGCGTGTGTATTTATAATATTCATAATTACGAGTCAGATTTGAATATCCTTGGGTAAGAATTAGTATCGAGGATATGTCAAGCATACCTAGACATCTAACGTAGGGTATCTCGACCCTGTAGGTTATAATCAGGAACCTGAAAGTGGACGATGGACTAGAGATGACCTAGTAGTCAGTCGACGAATTCAGTAGAGTTTCAATAAAAAAACTTAAGTGTCAAAGTCGAATCTAATATGGACTAGTGATGGGATGATAAAGCCTGAGCGGTAGAGTCGGCTCAGAGTCGGTCAGTAATGGTTGTAAAGCCCTGTAAGGAAAGTACTTCCGAACTTTTCTTCAAGATATATCGCAATTATTTTCGAACTGTTTCATAACATGTCATTTTTATTCAAAATAACTCTTGTTGATATTGCAAGTGCTTTAAACTATTTACCCTTGAACCCTGATTTTTTTTTCTTGATCTTGAGTCGTAAGCCTTGTTCTTTGTAAACCATCCTTTGTTGATCCTCAGATACCAAATCACGCAAATATGATACCACTCCCCAAATGTATAACTACCAAACACCAAACACTGGAGCAAAATTTTTTTGAAAACACAGAAACTTTTATACTCCAACCATCCTTTATAACATCAAAGAACTATACCTTGAAAAATCAGTATTCGTCCAATACCTGATCATTTTACAGACTGAAAACCGTTTCTTATACATACCTTGATATACCCTTGAGATATCCATGAGTTTCTTTACGTTTTTATTCAAGTGTTTAACCATTATTGATTATAACCTTGTTTATCGAGTTATATTGTTTATCATATTGAACTGCTTTAGAATTGGATAGTTTTTTATATATATGTGGACCAGATTCGTGGTCAGACCATATCTATGGTCAATTTAGGCCAATGTGTGCCTTGGATCCAGTAGTTAGAGCAGTGTTGTATGCTTTGCTCGGGGTTAGTGCGTGACTGATCAGCAGCCTAACCTTGGTTTTAAAAACTTAAAATGAATGTCCAATTCTAATGATTGTTTAGCAATAAAATTGATTCCTCTGAATCATCTCGTTTGATCATTGATTAATCTCAATTATTGTCATTATGACTTGCTGAGCTAGTTAGCTCACTCTTGCGAATCTTTTTATATATTCTACTGTTAAGAAGGATAGTGTTGATAGCGAGGTTTGCCAGTTCAATGTACGAGCTAGGATTCCAGATTGAGTTGGATCGAGCTAGCAGGAGCTTATTGCGATAGTGAGATAATAAGATTGTAAGAATAATTTTATTAGCAGTTTTAAGTTAAATTAGTTGGGATTTGGCACATTGTAATAAAAGTTAAGGTTGTGGCTTGTTTAATTTTATTATCAGTTTTAAGTTAAATTATTTTAAAAATATGGATAGAAAGATAATTTCAATATCTATATTCTAAAATTGTTATTCATATTATTTTCACCTTTTCTGAGGGAGTTATGTATTATCCAAATTCGTTTTTGAGTTTTTAAATAAAAGAAAAAGAAGTTTCTATAATTAGTTGGAAAAGGACCATTTTACCCCTCCACTCACTTATAAATACACCCGCTCTTCCTTCCTTCTTCCCCACTCTCTTCTTCCTCTTGTCTCACTCTTTCTTTCTCTTTTCTTTTCTCCCTCTCTCTCCCGAATTCTCTCCATTTCTCTCTCTCTCCCGAATTCTCTCCCCTCTCTTCCGAATTCTCTCTCACCTACATGCAACATCAAATCCTACTTGGAATTCAAAGATATTGCCCTTGATCTTCATTATTTTCAATCCTCTATTTATATACTCTTTTCCTGTAAGTGTTTAAAAAGGTTTTTGCATCAACATCTCTTGGTTATATCTAAGACAACATAATTTCTTAGTGTGTGATCTTAAGAGAGTATAGTGCACTAAAATTATGTGCTTTTCTATGGTTTTGTTTTGATGTTGGTTCGAATTTTCCTAGTAAAAAGGAGGGTTTGATTTTGATTTGAGTTTTACAAAGGGTTTTGGTTTAAGAATCCAATTTTTGGTTTGGTTTTTTTCTTTTAAATGATTTGAATGGATGAGTTGTGGCTTGAACTTAAGTTTATGCTTGATTCTTGAACTTGCATGTTGATCATTGCTAGTTAATAGATAATTTTTGGACTTGCATGATGATAATTGGATTTGGTTCGATTTTATGTAAAAGAAAAAGAGTTTAAGGGTTTTCTTGTTAAGAATTGAGTGAAGATAAGCTTTAAAGATAAAAATTGACTTTGCATGTTAATTTAAGAGTTACATGTTGTTGGTTTAATTAGGTCTGAATAAGGCTTGGATTTGTAAGAAAGAAATAAGTTTTAAACTACTTGATTGGTTGATGAGATTTTTGATTTGATAACTTGTTGCTTGTGACCTTGTTTTGATTCGAATTTTGTGGTATGAATGGATGATATGGCAACATTTAATTAGTTTAAGTCCTAATAAAGCTAGGATAAAAATATAGATTATGCATGATGACAATAAGTGGTTGCATGTTGATTTCTTGGCTTGGTTCTATTATTTTGGTTCGGATTTTTGAGTTAAAAAGAAAGGAATAAGTTGTTTGGTTGTCAAGTTATTTCTTTGGTTTACTATGTGTTTTGGTTCGAATTTTGGGATTAAAAAGAAAAGAATGAGTTGTTTCGATATAAGGTTATATAATTAAGGTTTGTAATATTAAGGTATAGTATGTTATGTGATATCATTTAGTCGTACTATGTGATTCGATGATTAATCGTAAATTTGGAGTATACGAGTATATCGTAATGCATGCTATGAGAATATGGTCGAGTATATACTTGCTATGTGTTATGTGAGTATACTATGATTATGCATGAGTATACGAGTTAAGTGTTATCGCGATATGGGGTAATCGTTAGGCGTTCTGAGAAATGTCGAGTGTCAAGTAAGTTGCTGATTATGGGATTCTGTTTTAGATTGTAGATCCGGATAGCGGAGGCATTCGGGCTAGAAAAGGGAAAGGAATCTTAGGTGGCAGTAGTTATAGTTTCAGTTAAGCAGGAAAGCGATTTAAGGCAAGTAATTCTGCCTTCTCTTGTGAATTATTTGTAGAGAGGAAATTATTGATGCCATGATTAAATAGAGGCTTTTTATTGCAACTGTGATATACCTGTTACCGACTCTGAGAAACCCTGATATTGTTCTAATGACATCTTGATATCAAACCCTGTTCAATTCTTTATAGTAACCATGTTGATTCGTATCCTATTATTTCCTTTGCTATCTTATGACATCGTAAACCCTAACAGAACCTTTATGAATTTCCTTACTTAATGTCTTGATCAATCCAAATTCTTCGTTGATCCGTGAACCCTGTCATGAGTTGATTGTTGAAACTCTCCTGAATTGGAACTATTTAACCATGTTTATCATTTGATCCAATTCCTTGGTATTGATCCTTGTTTACGCTTGACGTTCATTTTCCTTGAAATCATGAATTAAACTTAAGAATGATTTTCAACTTGATTGAGTTCGAATGATTTCAAATTCTTGGTAATGTTAAAATGAATTTAGTCAACTCTTTTCCTTCTTCCAATACAAGGTTTTCCAAACGAATTCCTGATGGATTGGACAGAGACGTAAGAGGCTAGTGGGACTAGTCCAGTCACATAAGAGGCTAGCAGGGCTAGTCCAACTTAAGGCTATAATGCCATAGGTACCATAACGACTAGATGGAGGTTGGTACGGGCTGATCACCCGTATTATAATTTAAAGATGGATATTCCAATCAAGGGTTCCCTTATATTCTATAAATATGAAAATATTTATATACTTTGAGCAGTTGCTCCTTATTCTTTAAAAGATGAAGTGAAATGAAATGGAACAACTTGAGTCTTCATTTTCATTATAATGTTGTGAACCCTGTCACTTTACATTGATGATAAGTTTCAAAGTCTGATTGATTGTTTCCTTCTGTTGAAAAATACTTTGAAGTCCTGCTAATGATTTGAGATAAATGTCGGCTTTCACCCTAACCTGAGCCTTGATTCCTGAAAGCCCAAATCCTTCTTCATAGCCCTTTCATAGCCAGAGATAGAAATCTGCCACCTAGAGTTTGAAAGTTGAATTCCTCGTATGTTGATATTGATATTGTTATTGCATTATAGAAATGTTTATATAGTTACTTGTTGAGCTACTTTGCTCATATATTTTGCTAACCATGGTAGTTAAGAAAGAAATTGGCTAGACTTAGGCGCACCGCTCGCCAGAGCTTTCCTGGTGGTCCCTACCGTGTCGTAGGTTTCCAGATGCCAGAGCAGGTATATGTGTGTGTATGTGTGAGCAAGCGTATGAGCTGGAAGGATTGTATAAGTTGGATTAGATACAATGGGTTATATGTCAGTTCCATGTCGGAATCGAATAAATTTGAATTTATTATTATTTTGGGTTGTAATATATATATTCTGGTTGGTAGTAGTAATCTTATCTCATACTTAATCCTGTATAGAACCTGTTAGTGTTTAATCGGGTTTATTATATCCGTTGTTATTATAATAGTTAATGGTGTGTGGATCCCCATTCCCTCACCCCGAGATTGAGGGCGTCACAATGCCTCTATAGTTTGAAATGTCTACAGACTTTTCAGTTGTGTTTGTAATAACCCCAAAAAATTTGGACTTTTTGTAATCCTTATGAATAGTGATTTTGCTGATTATGCTGATTAAGAAAACTTTTCAAGCCACACTATGTAAGAGTTCTTTTATTGATATTCTGAGATCTTATTAGTAATCTATATGGTATATAAGGGTATGTAAAGATCGTCAGAATCCAAATTCGAACACTTTGATTTTTCCCGAAAATCCACCAGATACCGAAAGAATTGAGTATAAGGTAACATGATTAAAAGGATTTAAATTCAAGGATTATAAGAGAGGATCATAAAAGGAATATAAAATATTGAGAAAGGTTAGGGGAACTCAAGTAATAAAATCCCGGATATGATCCCTCATACGACAAACGAGAACGAAAGTTAAGAGAACCGTATAACAAATAAGCGGTCATTAGCCAAGTAATTAAGGGTTAATCAAAGAGGTTAGTGGATGATGATGTCATCACACCAACAAGGAGAAGACATATGTTAACAAGATGACACAAGCATGGTGACATAAGCATGACAAGAAGAAGTGTTTTGTTGGATGATTCTTGGCCAAGTAAAAGTTACCATGGTAAAAAAAATCTAAAATTTTCCAAGCCAAAAGGGAATCAACCAATAAAAATATCATAACACAAAAATTAGAAGTTGACTTTGTTTCTCAAGAACAAAGCTCTCGGCTTTTTCTTTTTCAAGAAAGAAGAAAATCCAAAATTCAAGATCCAAGCTTTGTTAAATTGCAAGGTAATTATCCAAGGTCCCTTATGATTAGTTATGGATATCCTAGGAGTTTAAGCTCCAAATTATTTCACAATCTATTTCAATAAATCATTGAAGAAGAGAGTGAATAGTGTTTTCAAGAATTTTAAATTTTTTGTTCTTGTGTTTTTGGTTAGATTGAGCTTTGGTAAGGACTCTCTAGGGATATTTCAAGCTTCTTAGTTACTTCTACTCACCAAGGAAGGTAAAACCTCATACCCTAGCTTTACCTTGAGTATTTAGGAGTGGTTTTGATTAATATAGTTTATGAGAAGCATGATTCTTGTTTGTTTAGAGTTTGGTTGGATTTGTAGTGATTTTGAGTCATAAATCTTGGTTATTGGTTAATGAACCTTAAGTATATTTAGTAGCTCTTGTTTGTGATTGAATGAGTTGGAAAATCATGAGGTTATGGACTGATGTAGTAAGGTTTGGATGAAGTTTGGTTGTATTGATGGTTATGAGTTGGTTGGTGGTTGATTGGAGTAGTTTAAACATTGGTAATCGCGTAAACATAGCCGTCGTAATGCCCGTTTTCATTCAACTGCTTGTTCTTATTATTCGGGAAAGAAGGCTAACTGAAAAATCTGTAACTTTGCCATGTTTAGCTAGATCATGTCGTAAGCTTCATTTTGGTATGTGGTTCGCTTGATCCGATGTACGGTTTAGGAGAAACGACTGTTTTAAGCAACAGTGTTTCGCGAGCGAATCATTACCCCTCGCTTTACTTTGAAACATTATTTAAGGCCCTTAAAAGACTAATTGGATTATGAAACAATTATGTAAGGTGGACTAGGAAGTTAGTAAAGTATTCGCGAAAGAGTCGCCTTAAAATTCGTAACGGTTAATTTATTAAAATTAGTGGAGTCGAGGGTACGGGAGCGGTTAACGCAAATCGTTAAGCGTATAAGTGACCGTTAGGGTATGAGTGAGTTTTGACTAGTTTCTTAAGCGACCGTGGTCTAAATCTGACTTATGTTGTTGTTCATAGGTTACCGGACCCACTCTAAGCTTAAGTCTACCCCAGAACGCTCAGGCAAGTTTTCTACCCGTTATACTGTTGTTGTGATGTATATATTTGTTTGTGCATTATCTTGTAATAAGTGCATGGTTGTTATTAGCAAGTCTTGCGATATATTAGAGCATGTTGATATGATATATATGCATTTTTGTTCCGTAATTTTGATATCTCATTGTTGATTCAATTGATTATAAACTGCATAATACCTATGGTAGAGATAAGCAGTACTTGCGTATACCCTTAGTATAGGGGACCCAGAGTTGAACATTTTCTATACCGGGAGGCGATGTTCCCCAGTATATTATATATATATATAGTTTTCAAAACTATTAAACGAATAATGTTTATTCGATAGTTTTATATTATAAATGAATATTATTTTGAATATTCATTCAAGGACTTATGACTCCGCTTATTTTATTTAATGAATATTATTTTGAATATTCATTCGAGGACTCATGACTCCGCTTATTTTATTAAATAATAATCTTTATTTTATTAAAGAATAATGTTTTGATATTTTCCAAGTATTCGGAAAATAATTATTACTATCAAATCATTCTTACTTTAAATATTTCCAAAGATTATTTTCAAACTTTATCAAAACAATTTTTGGAAGGTTAGAGCAGATCCCAAAACTCGTTTTCAAATTTAAGATCTTCCTTTCGAAGGGGATTTAAATACTCGCTCAAAAATCTGAGGGATCCAGCTCCGTGTTGTATTTTTATATTCGCAACAAGGTTGTTGTTTTGATAAAAGAGTTTTTGATAACTTACCCAACACTCGGGAAGTAAAATTCTTGGAATAAGTTAATCCATTAACAAGCATCGCCTGGGAAATATTGGTGAGTTTTCCTTTCCAACTAGATACGACTTCTTGGTGGAGCCGTATCAATAAGTTTCTACTTGGGGAAAGGGGGGACGAGCTTTACGTTTCAGAGTCATGGATTTCATCTGAACTAGGAGTGGCGTAAGTGGTTGAGTGGCGCCGGCCCATCCTTATTATATTGGCCCAAATGGCCCGGAATTTCCGCTAAGACGGTCTATTCCTTAGGAGTCCAGTGTTCGGTTGACAAGTAAATCCAACTGTTCTCCTCTACATGTAGAAAATGGTGGGGTTGCACTACTGCGACTGATCATCGTGAGTGGTCTTCCTCGAGCGGCAAACTCCCGTAATGAGTTCATCATCTAGTTTGGATATTTCTGCAACACTACCCAGAGCATTTCGATAGAAAGGCTACGGATGGGTGATTGTTGAATTGTTGACAGGGTCAAATGGTTATAATGATGTTTTCATCAAATGAAGTACCTTGTAACTTCATTTCATTTTGATGATATTTCAAAGATTGATTCTATACAAGTTTTGTCTTGTAGCTTCATCTATGGGATGAACTATTTATACCTTGAACGGTGGTAGTGCGAGTAGTATTCGGAAAAGATATAAGTATATTAAAGTATCTTGTAACTTCATCTTTTCAACTTATATCTAGTAAATGATTATCTTATGCATGACAAAGATTTTCAGAAAAACGTTGAGACAAGGTTAGATATATGAGATCACCTTGCAACGATATTTTTATACAGTTATAAACTGGAACTCTGTGTATATTATACATGATAGTGGATTTCAAAGATTTTGAAAAGTATATATATACTGAATATTTTGTGAATTCGTCGCGTTAAGATATCAAACTTGGTTCATTTCTTCTTGACCAAGACTTTCATGATTACTATGAGAATGCTCATATATTGTTAATTATTATACATATTATTTCGGTGGGCTTGTTGCTCACCCTTGCTTTCTTCTTTCATCACACAACAACAGATAGACAAGATGAACAGGACCAAGCTCCTAATTCGCAAGCGGATAGGAAATGTTCCGCAGTTTTCTGTAGGCGTTGATGCCGCTGTAGCTGAGGTAGGAGCTACTAATAGGCTAGGTTTTCAACTATTGATGTACCAGACTTATGTACATTATGAATTGTAATAATGGCAAAGAAAATATAAATCTATTCAGAAACCCTTTTTAAGGTTTAATGACTTATAATTGTGGAATAAAATGACTTGTGTTATTTTTGGTATTCATCTCTGAGACTATAACTTGTGGTGTGTGTGTCTGTATATTGTGGGGTCACAGTACACAGTAGTTGGTTGTTTATTAAGATTGAGTGTTAATAAGGGAGATGGAACTCGTGACAACTTGGATCCCCGACCCCGGATTTGGGGGTGTTATAGAAATGGTATCAGAGCCAAGCGTTATAAACCTCAGAGATGATGTGACATTAAAATAATGAGTTCACTAAGATAATAAGAACTCTTGCCAAGTTCATAGTCAGACTACCTAACGTAGTACTAACAGTTAAAACCCTTATGGGAACCCTTATAAATATCGTGATAGAAGCATAGTTCGTTATCGTATAGGGTAGCGGGACTCTGAACCCTGAGGTTGAGGAGCAACCGCGCGATGATGTTTTATTACTTATTGGAAATCAGATTGTGGATCCGATAGAGCGTCTAACGAGGGACCATATGATGTTCATATTAAAGATGTAGCAATTAAGGATGTTATCCCAAAAGGGATTGTTGCTGAGAAGGATCCCGTGGAGGATCCTGACAAGAATGAAGAAAGGACCGTTGAGGAATTGATGATCGTGGTTAGGGCGACTACCAGAGGTAGGATTGGCCGGTTATTACCGTAGGTTCGTTCAAGTTTGCAAAGATAGCAGCCCCATTAACGCGGCTTACTCGTAAGACTGAGAAGTTTGAATGGACAGAGAAATGCGAGAACAGCTTTCAAGAACTGAAGCAAAGATTGGTGACGGCCCCTATGTTGGCGTTGCCGGACGGAAAAGGAGATTTTATGATTTACAGTGACGCTTCGCACAAGGGATTAGGGTGCGTGCTTATGCAACACGATAAGGTAATCATGTACGCGTCAAGACAATTAAGGGAATATAAAATTCGATATCCCCCCATGATCTTGAGCTCACAGTAATTGTTTTACCCTAAATATTGGAGGCACTACTTGTATAGAGAGAAGTGCGAGGTTTACACAAACCCCAAGAGCTCAAGTATATTTTTATGCCGAAAGAGCTCAACATGCGCCAGAGGAGGTGGTTAGAGCTAATCAAGGATTATGATTACGAGATTATTTATCAGCCGGGTAAAGCCAATGTGGTGGTTGATGCCCTTGGTAGAAAGGAGAGACTCAAGATGATAATGTCTTCAGAAGAGTAGATAAAAGATTTCGAGAAAATGGAAATAGAAGTGAAGGTAACCGGAGCCGGTACTGGAAGGCTGTTTGAGATTGTAATGCAACCCGAATTATGGGAAAAGAAAATCATATTATGCCAAGAAAAAGTGATGAATGAAGGCAGAGAACCAATGACTTTAGAAGAGATTAATACCTAGAAAGATGATAAGGGAATAATGAGGTGTTCCTATAGAATTTGGGTTCCAAACGTTCAAGAGCTTAAGGACAGGATCTTAGATGAAAGCCACAATTCGAGGAAAAATATTTAGGCAAACCCTAAATGTGATAGTCAGGGAGGTCGCCATCAAGAAAGAAGGAACCCATAACATAATGAAGTGGAAAACAAAGATTTTAACGTATAAGATAACCCCGATTATGGGAGGAGGATGAAACATTTCATATTGAGAAAACAGAAATCGAGCAAGATAGGGAGAACCAAGATGGTACTCTAATGGGGCAATTTATGGACCTGCCTAAACAAAACTTATACTTTTATCCCCAACCACCACCCTGAGGAAACAATATGGTGGGAATTTCTTTTAGGACCTTTAATTCGTTAAGCTCTCAGAGTTCCAAGGAACAAGTTGACCCACTCGAGGCAAGAGCCTGGCTAAAAGAAACAGAGGAATCTGTTAGATATATTTGTGATGTCATGTCTAATAATGATTTGTGTTTAGTTTTCAGATCTTGACTAACAAGACAAATCAGGACTTAACTGGAAATCAGTACTTATACTGAAGTCAAAACTTAAGATATCAAAACTTAAGTTATCAGAACTTAAGATATCAGAAGATATTCATCAGGAGATAATATCAGGACTTAAGAAGACTTTCAGATAAGGAAGACGGCCGATTGAAGGAAAGAAGATTAAGACAAACACAAGAAGAGATATGCATGGAGAAGAATTCTATGAAGAATAGAAGACTTGGAGGAAAAGATAACTAATTGATATATTTTAGGATGCGGGCCTATATTCGATAGCAATTAGAAGATTATCTTGTAACTGTGTGTCTATATAAACACGGCATAGGGTTTACACTATATGTGTTATTATAATCGAGAATATTATTCATTGTAACCCTAGAAGCTCTCGTGATATTTGTTCATCACTGAGAGAGAACGGTTTCCATGTAATATTGTTTTATTAATAAGATTATTATGTGTTTCATACTTGTCTTCTTAATTCGATTTGATTGTAGCACATACTATATTCAACCCCCTTCTACAGTGTGTGTGACCTAACAAGTGGTATCAGAGCCTATCTGTTAACACATATACAGTTAAGATCCAAAACAATCATGTCTGAAAAAGAACAAACTCCAACCAAGCCCACCAAAACTGAAGAAACTCCAAAGACTCAAATCCATAGTCGATATGAGACTATTAGGGTTCCCATACTAAAACCTTCTAAATATCCCATATGGAAAGTGAGGATGACTATGTTTCTGGAAACTACAGATCCAGAATACCTTGACAGAATTAATGAAGGACCACATAAGCCAACCAAGCTCTCTGTTGTAGTTGCAGATCAGCCAACACAGACTGTACCAAAGGAGAAAAGTGAATATACAGCTGAAGATATCTCATCTATTGCCAAGGATGCAAAGGTAAGGCATTTGCTGCATAGTGCCATTGATAATGTCATGCCAAACAGGGTAATTAACTGCAAGACTACAAAGGAAATATGGGATGCCTTGGAAACAAGATGCCAGGGAACTGATGCAATTAAGAAGAACAGGAGGACTATACTCACTCAAGAGTATGAGCACTTTGACTCAAAACCTGATGTGTCATTAACTGATTTATATGACAGATTTGTCAAACTTTTGAATGATCTGTCACTGATGGATAAGGAATATGATCTTGAAGATACTAATCTTAAATTCCTTTTAGCTCTTCCTGAAAGTTGGGACTTGAAGGCAACTACTATAAGAGACAACTATGCTCTTGATGAAACTACTCTTAATGAAATTTATGGTATGCTCAAAACTCATGAACTTGAGATGGATCAAAGAAGCATGAAACATGGAAGAAAGTCAAGAACAGTTGCTCTAAAGACTGAGGAGGAATCCCCCAAAGTGGCTGTCTCAAAGAAAGGCAAAGGAAATGCTCTCATCACAAAGTCTAATACTGAGTCATCAAGTTCTGATAGTGATGAGGATTCAGAAACTGAAAGTCTATCTGAGATGGATGCTGATGAAGAGATGATGAAATTGTGTGCTCTTATGGTGAAGGGTATCACAAAGATAGCCAACAGGAAATTCAGAACGGGAAAGAAATTTTCCAGGAAAAGTGAAAGTTCTGATACGAAGGGATTCAGAAAATCTGAAGGCAAAGCAGGAAAGTCTGACAAAGGAGATTACTCAAATGTTAAATGCTACAATTATGGTGAGAAAGGCCACATATCTCCTGATTGCAAGAAAGGAAAAGGTGACACAGGCAAGGCACTTGTCACAAAGAAGAAAAGCTGGACAGACACTTCAGATTCTGAAAATGAGGTGAACTATGCCTTGATGGCAAATGATGATAGCAGTTCTGAAGCTACTGAGTTAAAGGTACCTCAAACAACTTATGCTTTTCATACTGATGATATTACTGAGTTGAGATCTTATCTTAAAACCATATTCATTAGCTATAGAGATCAGACTTTAACATGTGATAGGTTAACTTCTGAAAATCTGGCTTTTAAGAAAAGAAATGACTATTTAGAAAAAGAGTTAGTTATGTTACATCAAACTCAGAAAGAAAGAGATGATGCTTTTTATGTTAGAGATGAAGTGTTAAAATTGAATCAATCTCTAAAAACTGAGTTAGAAAAGGAAAGAGAGATTATCAGGACTTGGACTAAATCTGGCAGAACAACTCAGAATTTACTAAGTGGTGGAAACTGGAAAGAGGGATTAGGTTATGGAGATGATAAAAGTGAAATAGGAACTAAACAAATTAAGCCAATTATTGTTAAACAGACTAATAAGCCAAAGGTAAATCCTGTTAAGTTTGTAGCTAAAACTGTAAAGTCTGATTCTGAAAAGATGAAAGATATTGAGACAGAAGTTAAGGCAGAGTCAACATCTGATAAGTTAAAACAGGATAAACCCGCTGAAGTTAACATAGGCTTAATGACAAAGAAGCAGCTTTAGTATAAGCTGAAAGAGATTAAGAATGTAAACAAGGTAAAGCCACCTAGGAAAAATAGGAATGGAAAGGAAGGTGTGAATAAAAGAAATAATTATATGCCTGTTCCTAATGCTCCTACAAAGAAATGCTATAACTGTGGAAATTCTAACCATCTGGCTTCTTTTTGCAGGAAGAATAAGAATATAAACTCCTTACCTTCTAAGTCAGGAGTTAAGAGTCAGTCTGTTAGGTTTATGCCACAAAATCCTTATTTTTATTGTGGTAGTTTATG
Source organism: Apium graveolens (assembly GCF_009905375.1). Taxonomy (NCBI): domain Eukaryota; kingdom Viridiplantae; phylum Streptophyta; class Magnoliopsida; order Apiales; family Apiaceae; genus Apium; species Apium graveolens. The sequence continues at coordinate 239,517,663 of NC_133655.1, forward strand.
GCATTCCATTTATACTTATAAGAAATATCATAGTTTGTACTATGATTATTATCAAATAAAACCTTCTTTAAAGAAAGTTAGCATTATTCCTTCTAGTGTAAGTTCTGATGCAAAGTCTGATACTTTAAATTCTGATAAGAAAAATGTTAACATAAACTCTGAGGTTAAATCCGCTGTAAATGTCAACAAACTTAATAAGGCCAAAGGATCCAAGCAAGTCTGGGTCCTTAAAACTAATCATTAGTGGTCTTTGTGATTGCAGGGCAACAGGAAAAACATCCTAGTTCTGGACAGTGGATGTTCAGGATATATGACTGGAAATAAAGCCCTGCTATCAGACTATATGGAGAAAGCTGGCCCAGGAGTTTCTTATGGAGATGGCAACATGGGAAAAACTCTGGGATATGGCAATATCAATCTTGGGAATGTCATCATTGAAAAAGTAGCTCTAGTCTCAGGACTTAAACACAATCTGCTGAGTGTTAGTCAAATCTTTGACAGAGGTTATCATGTGGCTTTCTTTGAAGAACACTATGAAGTTGTAAGCAAATCTACAGGTAAAGTTATTCTGAAGGGATACAGGCATGGTAACATTTATGAAGCAAAGCTTTCAACAAGTTCTGATGGTTCTGTAATCTGTCTGTTAAGTGGAGCATTAATTGAAGAAAGCTGGGATTGGCACAAAAAACTCTCTCATTTAGATTTTAACAATGTAAATGAACTAGTCAAGAAAGATCTTGTGAGAGGACTGCCAACATCAGTATTTGCTCCTGATGGCCTTTGTGATTCATGTCAAAAGGCAAAATAAAGAAAATCTTCATTCAAGAGCAAGACTGAATCTTCAATTCTTGAGCCTTATCACCTACTACATGTTGATCTATTTGGTCCAGTGAATGTCATGTCTATTGTAAAGAAGAAATATGCTATGGTCATAGTAGATGAGTTTACCAGATATACATGGGTGTATTTCTTGCAGAAAAAAAGTGAAACTGCATCTATCTTGATTGATCATATCAAACAACTGGATAAATTGGTCAAAGACTCTGTGAAAATCATAAGAAGTGATAATGGCACTGAGTTCAAGAATTTGATTATGGAAGAGTTCTGCAAAGACCATAGAATAAAGCAGGAATTCTCTGCTCCTGGAACTCCACAGCAAAATGGAGTTGTTGAAAGAAAGAATAGAACTCTTATTGAAGCTGCACGAACTATGCTTGATGAAGCAAAGTTACCAACCTACTTTTGGGCTGAAACTGTGTAGACTGCTTGTTTTACTCAGAATGCAACACTTATCAACAAGCATGGAAAGACACCATATGAGATGGTGAAGAAAAAGAAGCCAAATCTGAAGTACTTTCATGTATTTGGATGCAAGTGTTTTGTTCTTAAGACTCATCCTGAACAACTATCCAAATTTGATCTAAAAGCTGATGAAAGAATTTTTGTTGGATATCCACTTTCCACAAAAGCCTTCAGAGTCTACAATTTAAGAACAAGGGTTGTCATGGAATCTATCAATGTCTCTTTTGATGATAAGAAGATTACTGGACTTGAAGATTACAATGATCATGATCAGCTAAGATTTCAGAATGAAGTTTTAAATTCTGATAGTCTAAATCCTGATACTGCAAACTCTGATGGGTTAAACTCTAATGTTATTGAAACTATGGTGACTACGCCAAAGGAAAATGCACCTGTGCAGGGGAGCATACTGAAGATCCAACCACATCTCAAGAAGCATCAGAACCTAGAACAGGCTCTTCAAGTTCTGATTCATCAAGTTCTGATTCATCAAGTTCTGATGGGCGAAGTTCTGATAATTCTGGAAAGTCAAATTCTGATTCATCAAGTTCTGATGGGCCAAGTTCTGATAATTCTGGAAACTCAAATACTGAAGGATCCAACTCAAAGAGCATAATTTCAGGGGGAGTATCAGATAATGTTGATGGAGACAGCATGGATCATGGGGGAGCATCCAGTTCTAGAGATAACCTTCCATCTGCAAGAAAGTGGACTAAAGCATATACATCTGACTTGATTATTGGAGATCCTGAGGCAGGTATTAGAACTAGAACAGTAACATCGAATGAATGTCTCTATCATTCTTTTCTTTCTCAGGCTGAACCAAAGAAAGTGGAAGAATCTCTTCAAGATGCTGATTGGGTGCAAGTAATGCAGGAAGAGTTAAATGAATTTGAAAGAAATAAAGTCTGGACCCTAGTGCCAATACCAAAGAACAGATCAGTTGTTGGTACAAAATGGGTGTTCAGAAACAAAATTGATAGTGAGCATAATTACAAGAAATAAAGCAAGGCTGGTTGTAAAAGGATACTCTCAACAGGAGGGAATTGATTATGATAAAACATTTGCACCAGTTGCTAGATTGGAAGCCATTAGGATATTTTTGGCATATGCTGCTCACAAAAAGTTTACAGTCTTTCAAATGGATGTAAAAAGTGCTTTCTTAATGGAGAATTGGAAGAAGAAGTATATGTTAAACAACCTCCAGGTTTTGTAGATTTAAAATTTCCTAATCATATCTACAGACTTGATAAAGCACTTTATGGCCTTAAGCAAGCTCCAAGAGCATGGTATGAGACATTAGCTCAGTTTCTTCTGGAAAGTGGATTTAATAGAGGGACTATTGATAAAACTTTATTCTATCTCAACCATGGAAAGGACTTACTTTTGGTGCCGATACATGTTGATGATATCATTTTTGGTTCTACAAATGACAGACTTTGTAAAAGATTTGCCAAGCTAATGCAGTCAAGATATTAAATGAGTATGATGGGAGAACTTAGCTATTTTCTGGGCCTTCAAGTCAAGCAGAATGAAGAAGGAACTTTTATTTGTCAATCTAAGTACACCAGAAATTTGCTGAAGAAATTTGGAATGCAAGACTGTTCAAGTGCATCCACTCCTATGGTCACTGCAACAAAATTGGATAAGGATACTGGTACATTAGTAGATATTACTGATTACAGAGGTATGATTGGCTCATTACTCTATCTAACTGCAAGTAGACCTGATATCATGTATGCTACCTGTCTTTGTCAAGATTTCAAGCAGATCCAAGAGAACCTCACTTAACAGCTCTAAAAATAATTTTCAAGTACCTTAAGGGTACAGCTGATCTAGGATTGTGGTATCCTAGGGAATCAGACTTTAAGCTAATAGGTTACTCAGATATAGATTTTGCACGGTGCAAAATTGACAGGAAAAGCACAAGTGAAAGCTGCCAATTTCTTGGAGGCAGATTAGTTTCTTGGTTTAGCAAGAAACAAAAGTCAATTTCTACATCAACTGCAGAGGCAGAGTACATTGCTGCAGGAAGCTGTTGTGCACAGATTCTTTGGATGAAGAATCAGTTACTGGATTATGGGTTAGAATTTTCTAAAATCCCTATTTACTGTGATAATCAAAGTGTTATTGCTATGACAGGTAATCTAGTTCAACACCCAATGACAAAGCACATCAGCATTAGGTACCATTTCATAAGGGAACATGTGATGGAAGGTACAGTGGAATTGCATTTTATTCTAACAGATCAACAACTAGCAGATATCTTCACAAAACCACTGTGTGAAGCTACTTTTACAAGATTGGTATATGAACTTGGAATGGTTTCAGGTTCTTTCTCTAAATCTGTTTAGTTTATGTTCAGATACATCAGACTTTATGATCAGTATTTACAGATATTACTCTCTTTATGTAATATGTGCTTAAATTGAAATTTACCTAAGTGATGATTGTTGTCTGATGTGAATTTCTAAACTCTGATAGTTATATGAATATTTCTGTGACTATTCAATCCAATGAGGATAACTGTGCTAGATGCTGACCTAGTAGTCTCTAATATACTAAAGATCCCATGTTTGAAGTAATTGTTTATGTGGAAATCTTTTAACACAAGCAAATTCTGATATTGAGCTTGGTTAGGTTTACTTTGTGTATCTTATTACTAAGTCAAAAACTAGAATAGTGTTTCTTATCTGTTAAGTTCTGATGTTGCTAAATCTTATGGATGTACTAAGTGCTGATAAGCCTCACTTATCAAAAGAAAAAGTAAATAAAAGAAATAAATATCAGGTACTCCTTTGAGATCAAGAGAAAAATATATGTGGAAGGGAAGACCCAAGTGCATTGTTGGTATTAAGTAATATGCATTAGAAAAGCAAAATAAAATTTTCTTGGTGACTTTTCACATTCTCTGATTACTGGAAAAATACTCTGATAATAGCATAAATTTTGATAAGCAGTCGTGACTCACTTACACTGAGAAGCCACTGTAAAAAGGAATTTCAAAAGATGCATAAAATGAGCACAAAATAGTTGAGGTGGACTCATGCATGAACTCATTCTATAGTAGACTTCAGACTAATGATAGATTTTGAGCAAAGTTCTTAGTTATGCCTTATTTCTAAGATATACTGAAGTGAATCAGACTTTACTCTTTGTCTCATATTTAGCTGAAAGCACACACTTACACTCCACATGAATGATGAAAATTACTGTGGTGATCAATGTTGTTTTAGATGAAAAGTTTAAGTGTCAGTTGCATAAATTCTGAGGACAAGTTCTGATGGAAGTTCTGATGATTAAGTTCTGTTGAAACCATATCAGTATTTGTGTGAAGAATTACAGAAATAAACATTCACTTTTTGAGTAAAGGAGTCATATTCTGATGACTTTTAAATTCTGATAATAATCAAGTTCTGATGCTGACGTGGCAGTATTTATTTCCTTGATTTATTTTTAAGTCAATACTTGAACGGTTATATTTTATCAGAATATTGGTTTATGTGAGATAAAGACAGTAATAATCATTTGTTTAGTGGGAACAGTTTTTTTTTTGAAAAACTGCATGTGCATAGTAATCATTACTTATTTCTCGTGCCCATTAACTTTTGTCTTAACTACTGCATGGCTAACAGGTGTAACGTCTGTTCCACTTCTCAATAACTGCTGTCAAGTGGAGCGTGTATAAGTAAAAGAGAGAAAAGATTTTAAATCTTTTATTTACTTTTGTATTCTATACTCTCTCTCTTTTTCTTATTCTCTCATATTCTCTAACGGTTTTCTATCCAGACATTTTATCAAACACCTTTCAGGCACTCTAAATTCTCACTCATTTGCAATGGCACCCAAGGATATAATCATAAATGGAGCAAAGTTCGTCCCCAACAACTATACTGCCATTCTCACTAAGAGTGAAGCTCCTTCGGAACTTTATTTTATACGGGATTTCTTATCTCATAGTGAAATTGGGTTTGTTTTGACGCAGCCATCCTATTTATCTGGACTCAAGTTCTGACGTTTTGGCGTACAGGACTTTATGATGATGGTGGTAAGAATGGGACTCCAAGTATCGTGTTTACAGCACAGGAGGTTGAGTATGTTGTTACTCCGGCAACAGTTCGAAAAGCTTTACACCTACCTAAAAACTATCAATACAGTTCTGCTGTTGAGGAGCCATTACTACAGCAAATGATGGCTAATCTTGGGTATGAACAGAGTTTGGCTAAGTAAGGTTAACTCAAACGCCCATATATTCGAAAGGAATGGAGCTTCTTCTTCGATTGCATCACGAAGACGTTTGCCAACAAGTGCTCAAATTTTGATGCCATTCCTATTCTGACACAACAAATTTGGTATGCACTCTTAAACCAGTCTCATTTTGATTATGCAAAGACTGTGTTATGTTTTATAGGTGATAGAATGAAAGAGGACAGGAATGTAGTTTACTTTGCTAGGTTCTGTCAGTTAATCTACAGTCATTGTACTTCAGAAGAACCACAATTAGCAAGTGAACAGATAGAACCATTTAGATTAGCTAAGAGGGCTTTTACTGATCTTTTAACTTCTGACAATAAGAAGGGAGTTTTGAGACCCCTTAGAATTCCTTTATCAGTAAAGCAAGCCCTTGTAAATGCTGATACTACTACCTATTCATTGCTATATCCTGATGTCCAACCCACCAATACACAACAGCCATCAGCACCTACTACTATCACTCAACAACCACTCATATCAGAACATGCCAACCAACCATCAACACATAATCAAGTGAAGCTTTCTTCTTCTAAAGCTAAGAGGACAAAGACTGTACCTCAGACACAACAAAAGAGAAGGAAGATGATTCTGAGAGATGAATTTGATGATGAGGCACAGGTTCAACCATCAGAATCTGTTGTTAAAGCAGCTGAGGAAGTGTCTCCTCAGAAAACAAAGGAAACTGGGAGTTCTAGGCCCCTCAAAAGGCTTAGAAAGATAAATTCTGATGACAAAGCTCCCAAAATCTCTCCACCCTTGAAGAGATTGAAGAAACAAAGAGCTAACAGGGACATAGCTGAGTCAGATTCAGAGGATGTGGAAGCAGCAACTAAGGAAGGGGATCAGGAATCTTTGATCTCAAAGGAGCCAGTTGTGATTGAATCCCTTCCATCTACACAATCAGAATTTGCTGAAGCCACTGAATCTACACCTCCACTGTTGCCAATTCAAGCTAAAGAAACTGCTCAAGATGGAGTGCCTACACCTTCTATGTCTCCTATTCACTCTCCAGTACATGCTGATAATCCAGGTACAAGTGCTGAAATAGATATTCACAACTTAAATGTGCCTGAGGTTCTGTACTTGGAAGCTCCAACCAATTCTCAACACACTCCACCAGCAACTCCACTGCTAGATGCTGATGTTCATGCAGATGAATCTTTTATTGCTTCACATACAGTAATTCTATCACAAGATGCTGATATTGAAGATTCTGCAAGTTCTGTTGAAATAAATGTTGAACATACTGGTGAAGCTGCTACAAATGAAAATGCCGATGCAGCTGGTCCTTCAGGACATGCACCTCTATAAACAGTTAATAAAGATAATTTGATTAAAAAGTTTGTAAGAGAGGATGCACCAGTACCTTGGAGTGAAACTAATAAAGGAAGGGAATGGATCAAGGAATGGAACAAAGTTGATTTGTTCCTACTGCAAATATTCTTGCTGAGCACCTGGCTAAAGCTGATGAGATGCTGATGAATGATGACTTCAAGGCACAGCTCAGAGTTACTGCATTGAGTACAAGGAACCTTCAAGGTCAACACTCAATAACTCAAGCCAAGGTGAACAAAATTCAAGAAACACGGATTCGGCAAGACATGAACATTAAACTGATTTTTCAAGCCTGCCTTTAACATAGTTGAGGCTATTAAGAAAGCTCAGGAGAAACAGCAAGCTCAGATTGCTGAAGTACTAAAGAATCAAGCTTCTCAACAAGTTCAACTAAATGAAATTCAATCTTCAATGGAATTACTTCTCTCTCTCCTATTACCTGATGATGCCAAAAAGGGGGAGAAAGTGATTAAGTCCAAATGCTCTACTGATTTAGCACTGAAGAAAAAGGATGATGGAAATGATGACCAGGGAAACTCTGAAAAGGGTAGAGGTCATGGTCAAGGCAAAGGCTCTTCATCTAGGAAAGCAGGAACTTCTACACAGAGATCAAGCTCTGATGCTGATAGAAGAATAAGTTCTGATAAGCAAGTTCTGACTAAGCCTGATGTTCTGATACAGGGTGAAAGTCAAAAATCACAGAAGTTTATGCAGACACTGAAGTTCAAGGGGAAGGAAACAACAGTCTACTATCAAGACCCCAAGTTACAGAAGCTGGATGAAGAAATTTCAAAAAGACTAAAGAAATTTCAAAAAGACTATTTCTCAAAGACAATCCAGGAATGGACTTTGAAAGTCTGAAGGAAGAAGAAGCCAAATCTAAAGCAGAAAATGTCAAATCCAAGTCTAAAGCTTCTATTACTGCAAAGAAACCTCCAAAGCCTAAGGGCATTGTGATTAAAGAGAAAACAAACTCAACCAAATCTAAATCCAAAGCCAAATCACAAGTAGAGGTAGATCATAGGTTCAAGGGCAAAGCTAAAGTTGATGAACCTGTAAAGATATATATGCCAACTATGGATCAGGAAGCAAAATCTGATGAAGATGCAATTCTGATTTTGAAGAAGAAAAGCAATATTCAAGCAACCTCTGACAGAGCTCAAGTTGTCTTGACATCAGAAGGAAAGGAAACCTCTGACATTGCTCATGTTAAACCTTCAAAAATTCTACTACCTGGATTTACTAAAGCTCAACAATCTACTCAACCTTTGAAGACTACATCAAGTGGTTTTGAAGAAAGAGTTATTCGAGGGAAGGAAGCTAGAGATAAAACAAGACTGGGTAATGCTGATGAGAGAAGAGTAAACAATTCTACCTTAGATCCTACATCTCTTTCTGAACCAGGAGTAGGGAAAACTCCAGAAAGACTAAATCAATTGGAGTCTGTACAAATGGTCTACCACTCTGTGTTAAAAGAAGATATCATGCTATACTTCATGACAGATGGGAGGGTATTCCAGATAAGAAAGGATGTTATTCATTTGAAGTACTTTGAAGAATTGCAACATGTGTTATTTCTACTTCAAGTGAAAATAGATCAACAGATGGTGCTGCCAGATACATAAGGTCTGATATTGAAAGACAGAAGAAACTTTACTCTGTAAAGTCTGACAGGCCATATTATCCTAAGTACAGAGATCACAATGGAGAACTAGTTGAGATGAAGCCTAATACTGCTAAAATTACTACATTTTTGGGTATTAAGGGACTGGAATTTAATCTAGAGTCTGACAAAGCTTATCTGATCAAACTGGATCAGGAAATAAGGAAAGCAAAGATTAATGATCTCAGGGCTGCTATCTTTCAGACAGGAGAAGATACAGTTGAACTTAAAGATGCAAAAAGGAGGATGCAGAATGAACTTGAATATGCTGAGAGGAGTTTGTTAAAGAACTATCTCAGAACAACTCCTGATATTAGAGAGATCACATACTAAAGCCAAGTCAAGAACTACAGCTGATAAATTTTGATGGATATACAGGTTAAAGTTGATATCATACTTTAAGGATGGTAAAAGCTCTGAAGACTGTGAGTTGTAGTTATTTAATCAAATTCTCATATGCATTTGTACTTAATGTTTTTGACATCATCAAATATCTATTGAACTTGTATATTATGCTAATTTACAAGTTGGGGGAGATTGTTAGATATATTTGTGATGTCATGTCTAATAATGATTTGTGTTTAGTTTTTAGATCTTGACTAACAGGACAAATCCAGACTTAACTCGAAATCAGTACTTATACTGAAGTCAGAACTTAAGATATCAGAACTTAAGATATCAGAAGATATTCATCAGGAGATAATATCAGGACTTAAGAAGACTTTCTGGATAAGGAAGACGGCTGATTGGAGGAAAGAAGATTAAGATAAACACAAGAAGAGATATGCATGGAGAAGAATTCTATGAAGAATAGAAGACTTGGAGGAAAAGATAACTAATTGATATATTTTAGGATGCAGACTTATATTCGATATCAATTAGAAGATTATCTTGTAATTGTGTGTCTATATAAACACAGCATAGGGTTTACACTATATGTGTTATTATAATCGAGAATATTATTCATTGTAATCCTAGCAGCTCTCGTGATATTTGTTCATCACTGAGAGAGAACGGTTTCGTTGTAATACTGTTTTATTAATAAGATTATTATGTGTTTCATACTTGTATTCTTAATTCGATTTGATTGTAGCACACACTGTATTCAACCCCCTTCTACAGTGTATGTGACCTAACAAAATCATTTGAGATTCTAAATGATTGACGAAGCACAAAAGACTATTTTTCCACTTACCTTCCTAAAGAGAGGCCACCCGCTGGTGGAAGGCTAAGAAAGCTAGAGAGATAGTGTAGAAGTTTTAAAACCAGGCCAGAGGCGGACAGGTATGATGAATCATGAATCTAGGTTGTGAAAGTCGTCAAGGTTCGTCTGAAGGACATGAATCCATAATGACCGGATGTTTGAAATCAATGTTTATGTTGTGTTGGTTTAATGAAATGGTTGTAATAGAAATGAAAATAAAAGACTAAAAGGGGAAGGAGTATAAAGGGATATAAAGGAAATAGAGTTGAGAAGTGATAAGGGAGTTAGGTATGGGAAACCCTAAGAAACCCTTGCAATAAATATAGAGAAGTGGGTCATCATCAGCGCGATGGTGACTGATTATGAGATAATTTCAAGGTTGAAGGCATAAGTGATACGTATAATTAATCCCCTTTAAGTTGAGAGTATTCGATGAAACTTTGAGATAGACCGATGGATTAATAAGGAAACACAGATGGGCTGAAGAGATCAGATAACAAGATATTAGGAAAATGGGATTAAGGAAGTGACCGTTAAGAATGGGAAGTGTATGTAAGACCTGTGACTTGATGCCCAAAAAGGGAGACACCAAGTATAGAAGATATCTCAACATTGAGATGACTGTTGAGATAAACAACAAAAGTAAATTAGGATTTATTAAAAAGAAGTTCATGTTGAACACGACCAATATCTTCCAGAATATCCCTGTTATCATTACTAAATCAGGCAAGAAAAGTGGATAAGCGTTGTTATCTTTTGGAGGCCATATGGACTGACCTCAGTTTGAATAAGGATGCTATTGTGAAATTAGGTATAGATTATCAAGGCGAGAATGATTGAATAAGATACCCTTATCAGGGATATATGACTTGATTTATCCATGTAAGGATGCAAGTACCTTTTCAAAGGTACAATTAAGGATAGAACCTCGATAACTTGAGATGAACCCTAGGGGAATGCATAAAGGTTGGCATTTCACCCTTAATAGGGACAGTATGAGTTTTGACAGTATGAATTGGAAAGGATTAAGGTAACAACAACCTTTAAGGATCAATGGAGAAATTTTTTAGAAGTACATAGACAATGGTTCTAGTATTAGTAAATGGTATTTTGATATGCCCTGTACCTAGGAGTACATGAGGAATGATTTAAGAATAACTTTGGAGAAGTTACAAAAAGAGTGGTGATATTTAAGTTTTTACAAATAGAAACTTTGGTAAAGGAAATATGATGTAATAATAATAATGCCAAGTGGGGCACGTGTTAAACCATGAGAAAGTATGGATCGAACCAGTAAAGTTCGAAATTATTTAAGGCAATTAGGACCTAAGATAAAAGATGTCCTAAGTATGACCGAGAGTCAGTCATGACAATGTTAACCTCTAAAGACCGTGTCAATAACTTTTGGAAAAATGGTGATATTTTTTTTTCTTCTCACCAAAGCGTAAGGAAGAGCATTTTCGCACAAGCAGTGATTGGAATTGAGGTAGAAAATTTAGTTGGAGATCATTCAAAAGACATTGATTATATGGAACTATTACTATCAGGAAAGGCCAATGAGGTGGCCGACACTCTAAGTGTAAGAGAGCAATTATAGGCGCTCGTGTCAGAGGTATACAGTGATGATGGTTAAAGTCGTAAAGGTTGTATTATGGTGTGAAAGATTGACATTCCTTCTGATAATTGTGCGATACTCAACCGTAATAGTAGTTTGGTAAAGATTTAATTCATGTAATCATCGTGAGTGGGCTATCTATCTTAGAAGGTCCTATCTTGAGAATAATCCAGGACCATATTTCAAAAAGGGTTAAACAAACCTTTGAGTTAAGTCTTCTATTGAAGGCATATGATTAAGAATGGTATTAACCTGCTATCGTTGATTTGATTGAAACACTTCTGTAATTTTATCTGCTTAATGTCATGAATATACATCAGGATCCGGAGTGTTCTTCATGAATCATGAATGGTGATTATGTTACCTCCTTAAAAGATTTTGATACGGCAGGTATGGACTTCGTATGATTAGATATTAAGATTCCGAGGAAAACAAATGACTACAATAGGTCAGCGATGGACCATAGTAATGCATCAATGATTCTGCGAGTAATGAGTCGATTACAACCGTAAGAGTTGTATTAGAATGGATGTTGAGATTGAGTACCACTAATCGGGTCGTGATGATGGATAAGTTATTATTGATAGACCAACTAAGCTGAACATTTACCTATGATATATTTATTCCTTCTTATCGATAAAGAGTAGTATTACTATACGAAGAAGGTTACGGTATAGCAATGGATTCTAGTAACTATGATGTCTAGAATGAAATCCGAGATTCGATTTTCGCTGTCAAGGGGGTTTCAACGGTGATTGTTTATAAGCTCAAGCAAGAGCATGGGTCCATAGAATGATGGACGGAATATGGAAAGATTCAAGAACATGAATTGCGATGCTATGATACTTGATGTTGAGATATATACATATATATGTTTTGTTCTCTTGTGATAAACCTCTATAGTTCAGAGGTAGACTAAAAGCCAGATGTTTTATGGCAATATTTTTTATATAATTCTTTTAACTTCTTTCTTTTCTCTTCTTTTCATTTCGTGTAAACTGAGAAGCACAACCCTTTCAAAAGGGGAGGTATAGCCGAATGACTATCTATCTGTGTGATAGAAGCCTAGTAGGATTCCACATGTTGTTTAATTGCTTGTCAAGTACTAAAGGCTGGCCACCTTTTGTACTAACTATGTAATAGAACAAGTGTTCATGATCATAGTGATCTCTCAACAAATTCTTTTACTTCTATATGATTGATCAAACTTTAGAAGATAGAAGCAGCTAGAAAAGGAGTGGTATAAGTATGGTGGTATTCGGAATGAAAACGTGTTCGTGATACAAAGGTTGACGTGCTTATTAAAAGGTTATAAAACTCTAGCGAGTAAAGGTATATCTAGAATAGTATTTTGTACGGAAGTTAGTAACGATTACGAACTGGAAAGGAGTGGGTATTGAGAAGTAAAAGCTATAATGCTAGAAGCTATGATGAGAGTCTGTGCAATAGACTTGAAAGAATTTGGAATGATCACTTAACGCGGATTAAGTTTTCTTATGACAATAGATCGTATGTCAGTATCGAGATGTCGCCTTATAACATCCTTGAGGGAAGACAATGTCGATCTCCCTTATGTTAGGATGAAGTTGTGGAGCGCAAGATGCTCAGACCAGCAGTGGTCCAAAGGACCAAGGATATAATAGATCTAATCAGAGGACGGCTTGTAGCAGCCCAAGACCGACAGAAGAGGTATGCAGACTTAGCCCGAAAGGACAAGGAGTATGAAGTAGGGGACTTAGTACTGCTAAAGGTATCCCCTTGGAAAGGATTGATGAGGTTCGGGAAGAAAGGGAAATTAAGCCCAAGATACATTGGACCTTTTGAGATACTAAGACTGATTGGAAAGTTAGCTTCCGAGCTAGCCCTACCACCGAACCTACAATAAGTTCATAATGTGTTCCATGTGTCAATGCTAAGGAAGTATCATCGGGATTCCAGGCACATAGTGGAATATGTGCATGTGGACATACAACCAGACCTGACTTACGTAGAGCAACAAGTGAAGATTATGGATAAAAAGGAGCAAGTGCCTCGGTACAAGGTAATCAAGCTAGTCAGAGTGCTATGGCAGAATCATAATATGGAGGAGTCAACTTGGGAACTAGAGAGCGCAATGCTAGAAAAGTAACCCCATTTGTTTTCTATCTGATTCCGGGACGGAATCCTTAAAGGAGGGGAGACTGTAATAACCCCAAAAAATTTGGACTTTTTGTAATCCTTATAAAAAGTGATTTTGCTGATTATGCTGATTAAGAAAATTTTTCATGCCACACTATGTAGGAGTTCTTTTATTGATATTCTGAGATCTTATTAGTACTCTATATGGTATATAAGTGTATGTAAAGATCGTCAGAATCCAAATTCGAACACTTTGATTTTTCCCGAAAATCCACCAGATACAGAAAGAATTGGGTATAAGGTAACATGATTAAAAGGATTTAAATTCAAGAATTATAAGAGAGGATCATAAAAGGAATATAAAATATTGAGAAAGGTTAGGGGAACCCAAGTAATAAAATCCCGGATATGATCCCTCAAACGACAAACGAGAACGAAAGTTAAGCGAACCGTTTAACAGATAAGCGGTCATTAGCCAAGTAATTAAGAGTTAATCAAAGAGGTTAGTGGATGATGATGTTATCATACCAACAAGGAGAAGACATGTGTTAACAAGATGACACAAGTATGGTGACATAAGCATGACAAGAAGAATTATTTTGTTGGATGATTCTTGGCCAAGTAAAAGTTACCATGGTAAAAAAAATCTATAATTTGCCAAGCCAAAAGGAAATCAACCAAGTAAAATATCATAACACAAAAATTAGAAGTTGACTTTGTTTCTGAAGAACAAAGCTCTCGGCTTTTTCTTTTTCAAGAAAGAAAAAATCCAAAATTCGAGATCCAAGCTTTGTTAAATTGCAAGGTAATTATCCAAAGTCCCTTATGATTAGTTATGGCTATCCTAGGGGTTTAAGCTCCAAATTCCTTCACAATATCTTTCAATAAAACATTGAAGAAGAGAGTGAATAGTGTTTTCAAGAATTTTAAATTGTTTGATCTTGTGTTTTTGGTTAGATTAAGCTTTGGTAAAGACTTTCAAAGACTATTTCAAGCTTCTTAGTTACTTCTACTCACCAAGGAAGGTAAAACCTCATACTCTAGCTTTACCTTGAGTATTTAGGAGTGGTTTTGATTAATATAGTTTATGAGAAGCATGATTCTTGTTTGTTTAGAGTTTGGTTGGATTTGTAGTGATTTTGAGTCATGAATCTTGGTTATTGGTTAATGAACCTTAAGTATAGTTAGTAGCTCTTGTTTGTGATTGAATGAGTTGGAAAATCATGAGGTTATGGACTGATGTAGTAAGGTTTGGATGAATTTTGGTAGTATTGATGGTTATGAGTTGGTTGGTGGTTGATTGGAGTAGTTTAAACATTGGTAATCGCGTAAACATAGCCGTCGTAATGCCCATTTTCATAGTTTAAACATTGGTAATCGCGTAAACATAGTCGTCGTAATGCCCATTTTCATTCAACTACTTGTTCTTAGTATTCGGGACAGAAGGCTAACTGAACAATCTGTAACTTTGCCATGTTTAGCTAGATCGTGTTGTAAGCTTCGTTTTGGTATGTGGTTCGCTTGGATCCGATGTATGGTTTAGGAGAAACGACCATATTAAGTAACGGCGTTTCGCGAGCGAACCATTACCCCTCGCTTTACTTTGAAACCTTGTTTAAGGCCCTTAAAAGACTAATTGGATTACGAAACAATTATGTAAGGTGGACTAGGAAGTTGGTAAAGTATTCGCGAAATAGTCACCTTAAAATTCATAACGGTTAATTTATTAAAATTAGTGGAGCCGAGGATACGTGAGCGGTTAACGCAAATCGTTAAGCGTATAAGCGACCATAAGCGACCGTTAGGGTATGAGTGATTTTTGACTATTTTCTTAAGCGACCGTGGTCTATATCCGACTTATGTTGTTGTTCATAGGTTACCGGACCCACTCTAAGCTTAATTCTACCCCGGAACGCTCAGGCAAGTTTTCTACCCGTTATACTATTATTGTGATGTATATATTTGTTTGTGCATTATCTTGTGATAAGTGCATGGTTGTTATTGTTAGGAATATGTGTATTAGTTTGATGATAAGTTAAACAAAACACTTAAGTAGAAATCTAGTGTTTGTAGCCTCAACGGATAAGACCATTCTGGCTATCCGTTGATGGAGTAGCTTTACTTAGAAATAAGTTTAGTATTGTAGCACATTTCAGTTTCTGTATTTAAGTTATAATTCTTAGATGATTGTGGGAAATTATAAGTCATGTTGACTACTAGTGGATATGCAAATGGGAGGGCCAATTGTAAATATCTCATGCCTTGTAATTTTGTATAAGTGAAGTAGTATCAACTGATAAATTAAAGACCTTCAACGGATGAAAAACAAAGCTTCAACGGATGTCTCTAAAGCTTCAACGGATAACATCCATCAACGGATGAGTGCATCAACGGATAAAGCTTCAACTGCTAATGCATCAACGGATAAAGCCATCAACGGATGAAAGCTTCAATGGATGCTCAGTTCAATAGCAGTTGACAGTGACAATTCATAAGCTGGCAGAGGCACATGGGTTGACAGAGACAATTGGAATGTGGTAGCCTCTTGGAGGAATCAAGAAAATGCAACATTTCCATTCTGGTGCAAACAAGGAAGTATTCAAAGATTCACAGATTATCCTAGATTGCATTGGATAGAGAAATGAAGAAGAAATATGTGAAGAATCTTTTTAATTGTATTTGCACTTTTGTCTTTACTTGTAAACTTGGTGATATATAAACCAAGTTGCAGCTAGTAATTAGATTGTGAATTTTCCAGAGCTGTTTAGAAAAACATAGAGAGAAAATCATATAGTTTGTACTAGGACGCAGCTGTGATCAATTCTTTTGAATCACAGATTTTCTGAAATACACATCTCTGGTGGAACAATAAATCCACCAGAAAAGTTTTTAAAGCCTTTGTGTTCTTTACATTTGTGTTTTGAATATATATATGTCTGCACCTGCCCAAAGCAATTCACACACAACTGTTCATCAAAACACTTAGCCTTTGAAACTGCTCAAAACTTGAAAAAGTTTTGAGATTTACATTCAACCCCCTTCTGTAAATCTCATTATTAGTTCCTTGGGAATAACAATTGGTATTAGAGCAAGCTCTTAACTTACAAAGAGTTTAAAGATCTATTCTACTAACATCATGAGTAAGAAGGATATTGGTGTAAAGATTCCAATCCTGGAAAGAGATAATTATCATCACTGGAAAGTGAAGATGCATCTACATCTTCTCTCTCAAGAAGAAAGCTACATCAACTGCATTGAAAATGGTCCTCACATCCCTCACAAGGTAGCCACAGCTGCAACTGCCACAGTTGCTATTGGACAGTCTATTCCCAAGCCAAAAGCAGAATGGACTGATGAAGATATTGAAGAGGTTCACAAGGACAAGAAAGCTATGAACATTCTATTTAATGGCCTAGATCGAGATATGTTTGATAATGTCATTAACAGCCAAACTGCTAAGGAAATTTGGGATATTGTGCAACTTATCTGTGAAGGTACTGAACAAGTCATAGAAAACAAAATGCAGCTTCTCATTCAACAGTATGAATACTTTCATTTTGAAGAAGGAGAATCACTGAATGATACCTTCAATAGATTTCAGAAACTATTGAATGGATTGAAGTTGTATGGCAGAGTGTACCAAGTTAAGGATTCCAACTTAAAATCTCTGAGGTCTCTACCAAAGGAATGGAAGCCTATGACTGTTTCACTAAGGAATTCTCAAGATTATAAGGACTTCACACTTGAAAGATTATATGGAATTTTGAAGACCTATGAACTTGAGATGGAGCAAGATGAGTTGTTGGAAAAGGGAAAGAGAAAAGGCGGATCAGTTGCACTTATAGCTGACAATGAGAAGACTGAAGCCAGGAATGAAGAAAAGACAATGCCAAGTCTCAAAATTGGCACAAGCAAATCAGAATTAAGCAAGGGAAAGGAGCAAGTTGCTGAGGTTGAAGATAGTTCCAGTCAAGATGACTCTGATGATGTTGATGAACATCTGGCTTTTCTGTCCAGGAGGTTTGCAAAGATGAAATTCAAGAAAAATGTTAAATTCACTAAGTCAAACAAGAACATGGTGGACAAATCTAAGTTCAAATGTTATAACTGTGGCATAAGTGGACACTTTGCAAATGAGTGCAGAAATCCAACCTCTGATAAGAAGAAATTTGAGCAAGTGGATTACAAAAAGAAATATTCGATTTGCTCAAACAAAAGGAAAGAGCTTTTCCGACTCAGGATGACTGGGCAGCGGATGGAGCCAATAAAGATGATGATATGGAATATGTCAACCTAGCCCTGATGGCTAATTCTGATAAAAATGAAACTAGGTCATCAAGCAACCAGGTAATTACTACTGACCTCTCTCAGATTTCTAAGATTGAATGCAATGAAGCTATAAATGATATGTCCAATGAATTATATCATTTGCGTGTTTTCCTTAAATCACTAGCTAAAGAAAACACAAGAATTAAAGAAAATAATTTGTTTTTAAGTGATAGGAATGCTGTGTTAGAAGGTAAGGTAATTGAGCTTGAAAAGATTAAAATCAAATGCTTATCTGTTGAGAGTGAACTAGAAGAATCAGTTAAGAAAGTAGAAATTCTTTCTAAACAATTAGAACGTGAACAAGATGTAATCAAGGCCTAGAAAACATCTAGGGATGTTAGTGCTCAGATTGTCAAGGTTTAGGGAATTGAATCACTCTGTGAGAATGCCTGGAAGAAAAACAAAAAGGAAGTAGAATTAATTGATGGATTGTCAATGGATGTGGAATCAATGGATGATGAAAGTTATCCGTTGAAGGAAGAAAAGGAGCATCCGTTGAAGGCTCATCAATCAAAACGGGCAAGTGATTCTAAAAAGAACAATTTGAAAAATCTCAATAAGAAGTTTGGTTCAACTTCCAAGAACTTTGTCAAAGAAGAAGCTAGCACATCCAAAGATGCCAGTAAGGTGAATATAGGACACATGACTTTAGATCAGTTGAAAAATAGGCTTAAGATGGTTGAGGATAAAAAGGAAACTAAAAGGAAATCTAACAGAAATGGGAAGGTAGGGATTAACAAACACAACAATTACACATCTGATAGTATGCTCCTAGAAAAAGTTGTGTGCATTGTAAAAGTGTTAATCATCTATCTGCTAACTGCAAGTCTATTAAGAATGCTCCCATGCCTTTAACTCCTTCCATGCCTAACATGTTTATGTCACCTCTGCATGCTATGCCTGTTATGTCTCAACAGAATCCTCATGCACATTTTGCAAACATGCCATATGTTAATAATCCTTATTTTGCTGCATTCAGTATGCCTCAAATGCCATACAACATGCCTATATGGAATAATGTGTTTGCACAATCTATGCCTTATCAAATTCAACCAAATGTGCTAAATGATTCTGTGACTAACCCTACACTTCAACCAACTACATCTGAAACCAAGGTTGACCCAAAATTACCAAAGTCAAAAGATGCAGGAGGTATGAAGTCTAGGAAAAAGACTGACAAGGCTGGACCCAAGGAAACTTGGGTACCAAAATCAACTTGATTTGATTTTGTTGTGTGCAGGGAAAAAGAAGGAATCTATGGTACTTGGACAGTGGTTGTTCAAGGCACATGACAGGAGATTTCACCCTGCTCACAGAGTTCAAGCAGAGAGCTAGCCCTAGCATAACCTTTGGAGATGACAGCAAAGGGTTCACTATGGGATATGGCTTGATTTCAAAAGAAAATGTCATCATTGATGAAGTTGCATTAGTTGATGGTCTCAAACACAATCTATTGAGCATCAGTCAACTATGTGACAGAGGGAATACTGTTTCCTTCAATTCTAAAGCCTGTGTTGTTACAAGTAAGAAGGACAACAAAGTGGTTCTACCTGGAGTTAGAAAAGGGAATGTGTACTTGGCTGACTTCAACTCTACAGATGCAGAATCAATTACTTGTCTTTTCAGCAAAGCAAGTCCAGATGAAAGTTGGTTATGGCACAAGAAGCTGTCCCATTTGAATTTCAAGACAATGAATGATCTAGTCAAAAAGGACTTAGTAAGAGGAATGCCTCTAGTGGAATTCTCAAAGGATGGACTGTGCGATGCTTGTCAGGAAGGAAAGCAAAAGAGAGCATCATTCAGTAAGAAGCTTGAATCAGCAATTGATGAACCATTATAACTGCTACACATGGATCTTTTTGGACCAGTCAATGTATTATCAATTTCAAGGAAAAGATATTGCCTAGTGATTGTAGATGATTTCTCAAAGTTTTCATGGACCTACTTTCTTGTATCAAAGGATGAAGCTAGTAAAATCATTATCAATCACATCAAGCAAGTCAACAATCATCCAGATTTCAAAGTAAGGAATATCAGGAGTGACAATGGAACTGAGTTCAGGAATTCTACCATGAGGTTGTTTGGTGAAGAAAATGGGATCATGCATGAGTTCTCAGCTCCAAGGACTCCACAACAAAATGGTGTGGTGGAAAGGAAGAACAGATCACTAATTGAAGCTGCAAGAACAATGTTTGAAGATTCAAAACTCCCAACATACTTTTGGGATGAGGCTGTTAACTGTGCATGTTACACTCAGAATATTTCTCTAATCAATCAGGCAAAAGGCATGACTCGCTATCAATTGTTCAAGAGAAGAAAACCAACTTTAAACTTTCTTCATATCTTTGGTTGCAAATGCTACATTCTAAGGAATCAACCTGATCACAAAGGGAAGTTTGATGCAAAGGCTGATGAAGGAATATTTGTTGGTTATTCTGCTGGAAAATCATATAGGGTCTACAATCTAAGAACCAACATTGTCATGGAATCTGTGCATGTTGTGTTTGATGATAAAAAGATTGATGGACTAACAGATGAGGGACATCATGAAGGACTCAAATTTTACAACATTGAGATATATTGTGATGATAGTGAAGATGAGAATGATGGAGAAGGCACCTCGAAAAGAATTCAAAATCTGCCTTTGGATAATGCACAAAATGCTGCATCAGTTGAAAGTCATAATTCAGCTTACGTTGACAGAAGTAATGCAGCATCCATTGAAAGACAAAGTGCATCATCCGTTGAAGTACATAATGAAGCATCCGTTGATCATAGTCTATCAACGGATAATCAATTTACTTCATTAGTTGATAGAACTCCCAGTTCCTTTCAAAGGATCAGTAACTCAGGGGGAGTTTCAACCAATCAACACTCTATCTCACATCATGACAATACTGAGGCAACCTCATCTAGAGCTAATCTACCACCTCAAAGGAAATGGACCAAGAATCATCCCTATGAATTGATCATTGGTGATGCAACATCTAAGGTGCAGACTAGAAGGGCTACTCAAGATGAATGTCTATACAGTAGTTTTCTATCACAGGAGGAACCTAAGAGAGTGGAGGAAGCTCTATTGGATCCAGATTCGATTTTAGCAATGCAAGAGGAGCTAAACCAATTTGAGAGGAACAAGGTATGGAAGCTGGTACCCAAGCCAAAGAACAAGAGCTCTATTGACACAAAATGGGTATTTAGGAACAAGATGGATGAAAATGGCATTATCATAAGGAATAAAGCCAGATTGGTTGCCAAGGACTATTCTCAACAAGAGGGAATAGATTTTGATGAGACATTTGCTCCAGTTGCAAGACTTGAAGCCATCAGAATCTTTCTAGCCTATGCAGCCCATGCCAATTTCAAAGTCTATCAAATGGATGTCAAGAGTGCATTTCTGAATGGAGAATTGGAGGAAGAAGTTTATGTAAGCCAACCTCCGGGATTTGAAGATCCAAATTTTCTAGACTATGTGTATTATCTGTTGAAAGCACTCTATGGACTAAAGCAAGCACCTAGAGCCTGGTATGAGACTTTGTCAAAAATTTCTTCTAGATAATTACTTCACAAGAGGTACTGTTGACAAAACTCTTTTCTTTAGAAATGTTAATGGCTCTACAATACTTGTTCAAATCTATGTAGATGATATTATATTTGGTTCTACAGATGATAAGCTTTGTAAAAAGTTTGCTAAGTTAATGCAAAGTAAATATGAAATGAGCATGATGGGAGAGCTAACTTATTTTCTTGGTTTACAAGTTAAACAAGTTAGTGGTGGAATTTTCATTAGTCAAACTAAATATATTTATGATCTTTTAAAGAAGTTTGACTTAATGGATTGTTCATCTGCAAAAACTCCCATGGCCACTGCCACCAAGCTTGAATTAAACAAGGCTGAAAAGTCTGTGGATATTACAAGTTATAGAGGCATGGTTGGCTCACTTCTATATGTAACTGCTAGTAGACCTGATATAATATTTTCTACATGTCTCTGTGCTAGATTTCAAGCTGACCCTAAAGAATCTCACTTAGTGGCTATTAAAAGAATTTTCAGATATCTCAAAGGGACTCCAAATCTAGGAATTTGGTACCCTAGAGAGTCTGGTTTTGATCTAATTGGCTACTCAGATGCAGATTATGCAGGTTGTAAAATAGACAGGAAAAGTACAACTGGCACCTGTCAATTTCTAGGGAATAATCTTGTGTCATGGTTCAGCAAGAAGCAAAATTCTGTTTCTACATCAACAGCTGAAGCTGATTACATTGCTGCTGGTAGTTGCTGTGCACAGATACTGTGGATGAGGAATCAACTATTTGACTATGGGCTAACTGTTGACAAAATTCCTATATTACGTGACAACATAAGTGCCATTGCCATTACTGAAAATCTAGTGCAGCACTCAAGAACCAAGCACATTGACATTAAGTACCACTTCATAAGGGAACATGTGATAAATGGTACAGTGGAACTTCATTTTATTCCAAGTGAAAAGCAGATTGCAGACATATTTACCAAGCCACTTGATGAATCAACATTCACAAGATTAGTAAGTGAGCTAGGTATGCTTAATTATTCATAAATTCATGTCCTTATTATAATTTGTTTTGAAGCCTGAAATGAATTTGCTGCAAGAACAAAGTTGGCTTTAAGTAAAGTTTATTCTATCAATGGATATTCCCTATCCGTTGAAAGCCAAAAATTGTTCTATCAACGGATGTTCATTATCCGTTGAAAGATAAATACATTTCTGGTAATTTTATCCTCCAACGGATAAAACTGTGTTAATCTTCAACGGATAACTATTTACCTCATCCGTTGAAGTGTCACATCAGTTGTTTTAAGTAAGTCACAACCGTTGATTCTTTTACTTAGTCGTTGATACATATATATATACACAGTTGTATGTATCCGTATTAAAGGCAGTTTTTAGAATTTATACAGTTTTCTTTATTCTCAAACGGCTGTAATTTACTTAAAAATATTGTTTAATCATTCTCCTTACGTTTTAATTTGAGAAAGTATAAAAGCCCCTTTAATTTTTATTCTCACTTTACGCTTTCTTGCAATTTTTCAAAAGCTTTTACTCTCTTTCTCTCCCAAAACTCTCAACTTTTATCTGCAACCTCTACCCACTACAATGGCACCAGTAGTAAAGATAATGTCCCAGTCTGGATTTGTCTATGAGAAAAACAATTTCGTTGCTTTGGTGGAAAAGAATGAAGCCCACTCAGATTATCACAAGATGATGGACTTCATCAAAAACTGCAAACTAAGCTATGCAATGCTGGAAGCCCCAACTATTTACTGTGAGGTAATTGAGGAGATTTGGACAGCTGTAGAGTTCAACACCACTGATATAACCATCTCTTTCACTCTCAAAGGTAAAGATTATTGTATTAACTGTGATGATATACAGTCCTGTTTCAAACTACCTGAGAACAATGCCATGACACCACACACTGATAATGATGTATCTAGCATGTCAGATTCCATAGGCAATTCTTTTGATTCTGCTAGTTTAGGGAGTATTAGAAGAAAAGGCCTTAGGAAAGAATGGAGTTTTCTTGGTGATGCCTCTATCAAGGTTTTCTCTGGGAAAATTAGTACTTTTGATGCAATAACTTCATCTCTAGTTAATATGCTCTATATGCTAGTTTCTGATAGATATTTTAATTTTAGCAACTATATAATGCTAGAATTGGGTACCGATTTAGGTAACAAAGCTAATAGACCTCATAACATCTACTATGCTAGATTCTTTATGTTATTGGCTAACCATGTTGCTGAAGGTTTGGTCATAACCAATGAGAGTGATAAACTCAAATGCTGGGCACAAGAGAAAAGGGTCCTTGCAGACCTTTTGAGAATAAACCTCAACAATCAGGTGCCATCGGTATATTTGCCAATAATGAATGCACCTCAGGTAAGTGAGGTAAATGCTTCTTCAACTCCTACTACTTCCAACCCCATTATTTCTTTACCTTCAAGTGTGGCCATGGAATCTGTGTCTTTGACCCAACAGATTCCTACCAAAGCCACCAAACCTAAAGTTTCAAGACCAAAGTCAAAGAAAGCCACCTCTGTTGTTTCTCAAAAGACAACAGTTGTAACAACTACCATAAACCCTGAGGGGAGTGAACAGGGTGTAAGTGGTGAGGGGAGGGGTGAACATCAAGAAACCCCCAGGATAAGGTATGAGAGGTGAGTGGTACCCCAGCTAGCCAAGCCACAGTTTCTCAAAAGACTGTGGTGGTTGAAAAGGATTCAAACTCATCCCTAGTTGCATCCTCCCAAAAGGGTGCATCTATTGAAAATAGTCCCCAACCAGGGATACAGAACAAAAGAGGGAGGGACATTGAAGACACACACTCTCCTGTAAAAGCCTTTACAAGAAGAAAGAGGATCAAAACCTTAGTTTCCACACAGAGTGCACACACTGCACAGATACACCCACCTGTATCTATGCCTTCTCAAATTCAGCTTGATGTGACTCCAACAAATGTGGAGTCACAGCCCCATTCTCTCAAAATTGACACACATCAATCACCAAATTCTCCATCACCATCTCTGGATGTGGACATGATATTAACATCAATTCCTAATTCTCCCTCTTTACAACTCAGGGAGGAGCCCCACTCAAATACTGGTGATCATCATCTATTAGATGATTTGTTGGATCATCAGCCAATTCTTTCAGACTTAGTTGAAGAATCTGTGTCACCTAAATTAAAATCAATCTACACAGATTCAACAATTATGTCAATTTTAATTTTTACTTCTTTTCCTTCTTCAACGGATATTCCTCATCCGTTGACAAGTGGTTGTTCTTCGACGGATAAGCTTAACAGCAGTTATCCGTTGACACCATCAGTTCCTACTTCAACGGATACTCCCTATCCGTTGATAGTCTCTACACAAATAACTGAATGAATTCAAGGTGTAGAAGACATGGTTACTGTACAATCACTTCTAGGTTTGAGGGAAGGGAGTGAAACTTTGAGTGAGAGGCTGGGTTGCTCCCAGGCAAAAGGAGAGCTTGAGAGTCTAAATATGCATGCTATTTCTTCCAGCATAGCAAAAGAAAGTGAGAGGAGTGCCACCTTAGTAGGTGAGGGTGAGGGTGTGAGGAGTGTGAGCCAGGGGGAGCCCCTAATGCAAGAAAAGAGAGAAATTGAGAGAAAAGCAGGTAGAGAAGGTATAAGGGTGGATCTAGCCATTGCTAATGAGTCAATGATTGTGGATGATGCTGAAAAGGAAAGACAATTTCAGCAACATTACAAGGCTGTAATTGATAACATTTCCTTGGATGCTGACACTTTTACTCATCCTGTGTCAGCCTATCAATTGTTGGCTACTCAGGGCAATGAGGAGGCAGAAAGGACCTTAAATCTAGTACATACTTCAGAATCTCTACAAAAGGATAAAGCTGCTGTCAACTTGATGCCTTCTACAGCTGGTGAGCCATCTGAAGAATTTGGAGTAAATTCTAATGATGATGACTCTGTTTCATTTGATGGAAGCATGAACTTAGGGGGAGATGAAGGCCCAAGTTCTATTCCAGACTTACCTGAATGGGCATTGACAAAGGAGTCAACACCAGGACAATTTAATGTCTCCTTAGTCAAACAAATCATGTCAATCCAAAGAGCCATTCAGAACACCTCCAATGCTGGTACCAAGGCTCTTCTTCAAGCCCACCTAGATTCTCTACATCTCATGAAGCTACAGCAATTAAGGCAGAATCTGAGTGTGGATGAGCTCAAGAAGGATATAGCTGACTTAAAGTCCTACAATTCTGAGAAGCTGGATTCAGTCATGCCCTATGGTACCATGCAAGACTTGTTACTGAGACTAAGGAGGGAATCAGTTGCTGAAAAGAGGCTGGTCAAGTTGGAGGACAGAGTTCATGTCATTGAAAATTCTGTGGTCACCATTCTTCAAAACCAACAGTCTCAGACAAGTCTACTCATGCAACTGGCTAAAGCACAAGGCTTGACTCCTCTCCTTGATGATAACAAAAAGGGCGAGAATAAAGAAAGGGGAGGGGAGCCATCTACAAACATCCAAATATCCAAAATGCTAGTTCCTGCCATCACTACTTCTCCAACACTTCAAATCAAAGGAAAGCTTGATGGAATTGATCTAATCCAGCTAGCAGCAGCTGAGATGAAGGTGAAAGAGCAAAGGAGACAAATTGATGAAAGGATGCAATAGGTGTTTGGCTCTACAACCTCAAAATCATTATCTGTGAAACATAGCACAAAGGTTGAGCCAATCATTATGGAGCACAAGCCAGTAAGGAGGAATAAGGTTGGAGAAACTTTCTTCAGGAATTTGAAACCCATGGTACTCAAGCCATCCACTAGATTCAACAGGGACTCTACAAAGAACCCTCTAAACTTTAGTCAATCAAAAGAAGTAGATTTTCCTCTTCCAAAACCTGATGAAGATAAAGTTTTGGGTGGTAGCATCATAAAGCACAAAGAGACCAATGATGTAGTGGAAAGAATGAATATGGCTATCATTTATAGAGAGGGAAAGAGTATCTGTGTGATGCAAGGACATCCCAAATTCTTAAAAGCCAAGAGGAAAGAAACCATGAGGTTAAAGGAAGAAGCTAAAAAGCTGAAGGCTGACAAAAGAGCACAAGCAAAGCTTGAAAAACAGCTAAAGTCAAGTCAGGATGAAGAAAAGAAGAAGATTGAAGACAAGAGTGAAGAAGACAAGATTGAAAGCATAAATGTGGATATGGGGAATGTGGTTGAAGAGAGTGTGGAGGAAAGAAAGGAATGGCAGAAAGGGAACAGAAAGAAGGCTAATGAAAAAAGGAAGAGTGGAGATGACACTGAAGAAACCCAATCAAAATCTAAACCACTACCTTCCATTCCTGAACCTTTTGTTGCTGATCCTAGTATAAATGTCCATGGTGAACCAATCATCCCTAAAGAGGAACCTATTGACTGGGACACCATCAACTTGCCTACCTTCCTAACTACCTCTTTACCACCAAAGAAACTGAAAAGAAAATCCAAATCTACACCTCCCCTAACCTCAAGTAAATTCACTCAGAAATACAAACCTAAGCCTAAGCCACAAGCCTCAAAGGATGATTATGTTCACATTTGTGACATAAAAGAGTTTACAGATATTGAACTCTATCTGGATGAGCTGGAGGAAGTAAGGGGAATAAGTGCATACAAACAGCTCCCAGAAAGGCTAGTGTTCAAGTATAAAGGAAGTGAGGAAAGGACTTGGCCTCTTCAAAGAATTCTGAATGAAGGCTATTCTACCTTGATTAGAGTCTACTCAGCTATCAAAAGGGATTCTGGCTTTACCAGGACTGCCAAAACTGAGATTCTCAACAAGATTACCAGCATAAGGAAAACTTGGTGGGAGTCTAATTCCTTACGTAGAACATTACTCATACCTGAGCATAGAATTATAATTCATAAATCACCTCATTGGCTGATGGAGTTCAGAGACAATAAAGGAGTCAGAAGATTTTTTAGAATTGAAGACCAGCTTAAAATTGCCAGTAATGAAACTCTCAAGGAAATGCAATCTAAGTTGGACATCAGTGAAGAAGATGAAGCTGAATTCTACAGACAACTCCAACTCCAAGTAGAGGAAAATGACAGGAGGCTAGGAAAGAAAATAAGGGATCAAAGGAAAAGAAAATAATCTGCTCAACCTAAAGGAGCATCCTTGGAAACAATATAATTCTTCAATTCTATCTCAGTACATACACTTTTACAGCACTTTTGAATTTCTACTTGATTTCAGTTGATATATTTGTTAAGTGTTTTGTTATCATCAAGTTAAACCTGAATTTATGCCTACAATTCTAGTAGACATAAATAGGGGAGATTGTTAGGAATATGTGTATTAGTTTGATGATAAGTTAAACAAAATACTTAAGTAGAAATCTAGTGTTTGTACCCTCAACGGATAAGACCATTCTGGCTATCCGTTGATGGAGTAGCTTTACTTAGAAATAAGTTTAGTATTGTAGCACATTTCAGTTTCTGTATTTAAGTTATAATTCTTAGATGATTGTGGGAAATTACAAGTCATGTTGACTACTAGTGGATATGCAAATAGGAGGGCCAATTGTAAATATTTCATGCCTCGTAATTTTGTATAAGTGAAGTAGTATCAACTGATAAATTAAAGACCTTCAACGGATGAGAAACAAAGCTTCAACAGATGTTTCTAAAGCTTCAACGGATAATATCCATCAACGGATGAGTGCATCAACGGATAAAGCTTCAACTGCTAATGCATCAACGGATAAAGCCATCAACGGATGAAAGCTTCAACGGATGCTCAGTTCAATAGCAGCTGACAGTGACAATTCATAAGCTGACAGAGGCACATGGGTTGACAGAGATAATTGGAATGTGGTAGCCTCTTGGAGAAATCAAGAAAATGCAACATTTCCATTCTGGTGCAAACAAGGAAGTATTCAAAGATTCACAAATTATCCTAGATTGCATTGGATAGAGAAATGAAGAAGAAACATGTGAAGAATCTTTTTAATTGTATTTGTACTTTTGTATTCACTTGTAAACTTGGTGATATATAAACCAAGTTGCAGCTAGTAATTAGATTGTGAATTTTCCAGAGCTGTTTAGAAAAACATAGAGAGAAAATTATATAGTTTGTACTAGGACGCAGCTGTGATCAATTCTTTTGAATCACAGATTTTCTAAAATACACATCTCTGGTGGAACAACAAATCCACCAGAAAAGTTTTTAAAGCCTTTGTGTTCTTTACATTTATGTTTTGAATATATATATGTCTGCACCTGCCCAAAGCAATTCACACACAACTGTTCATCAAAACACTTAGCCTTTGAAACTACTCAAAACTTGAAAAAGTTTTGAGATTTACATTCAACCCCCCTTCTGTAAATCTCATTGTTAGTTCCTTGGGAATAACAGTTATTAGCAAGTCTTGCGATATATTGGAGCATGTTGATATGATATATATATATATATGCATGTCTTTCTGTAATTTTGATATCTCATTGTTGATTCAATTGATTATAAACAGCATAATACCTATGCTAGAGATAAGCAGTACTTGCGTATACCCTTAGTATAGGGGACCCAGAGTAGAACATTTTCTATACCGGGTATAACGACTCGTGTATTTTTATTTTATTTCTGATATTTGGAAGTGTAATAAAGTTTTAAGTAAATAAATAAAATGTGTGTATTGGTTTTGGTGGCAGTAATGGATTGTTATTTAATTATTTATTATTGTTGTTATGTGGGATTGAATTGTGTGATTTATTAGTGAGATATATGATTTTATTTTGCTTATAAAATAGTGATTTCATTGTAGTTTTAATTTCAGAAACACTTGAATTATTTCTAAAATTGGTTTATAATTTTATAATTTTAATAATTATTTTTAGGACTTTATAAAATTGAGAAATCGATATTTTGTTAATTATTTATTTTTAAATGATTTTCTGAGTGTGTTTGGTTGTAAAATCCAAATTTAATTATGGAAATCTTCAAAAATTACGAAACTTATATTTATGAAGGTTATAATATTCGGAGAATTTTAAAATTATTTTGGGAATTTCCAGGATTCATTTCACGCGCGCGTCGTTTCGTTATTTATTAAAAAGCGGGTATAAAGCGCACCTGGGAAGTGTTTTTAAAATTTCAAAACTTATATTTTTATTAACTTCGGGATATTTGTAATATTTTAAGATTGTTTTCGTAATTTTCTGAGTTCATTTTCGGGTGCACTTAAGTTCGTTAATTGCGAATTATGGGGCAAACGGAGACTCGAAACCTTTATAATTATCCAACTACTACGTGTTGAATTTTCAGAAGGGGAGTGTGCCACGTGCTTTTATTTCCTATGTTCATCAGCAAGAGAAAAAAATAATATATTAAAAACACACCCCCTCCCCTGTTGTCTTCCCCGACTTGGTTCTTTCTCGGTTCTTTTGTTTCTCTCTCGATTATATCCCTCTCTCTCTCTCTGTATCTTATATCTCTCTCCCTCTAAACTCTCCTCCTCCTCTACCCCGTTCCTCGCCGTCCCTGTTCTCGGTGGTTCCACCATTTTTGGTGAGTTTCCGTCTGGTTGCTTTGGTCTCGCCGCCGCCGTGATTTTTCCGGTGAGCTTGGTGGTTCCGATCAGTCTTGTTGGATTATGTGTATATATATATAATGTTGTATATATGTGTGTGTATAATTTGTGTGTGTGTGTGCGATGTGTGTGTAAGTGTGTGTGTGTGTGTGTGTGTGTTCTGCGCGGTGGCGCGTGTGTGTTGGTGCGGCTGTGCATAGTGTTGTGCGGCTGTGTTCTTTGTTGTTGGGTTGGTTCTGTTGGTTGATGTTGGGCCTTGCAGTTGGGCCTGGTTGTTTGGGCCTCTTTCTGTTTGGGCCGAGGTTATGCAGTTGGTTGAATATTACAAATTTGATTATTATTTCTTTTTTTTCTGCAGGAAATAAATTGATTATTATTCGTGAAATAAAATGTTCATTGCGGGACATAATAATATTAATCGGTATAATTTATTTGGGAACCCGTAGTATCTCGGGCGCCAATAAATTGTGTCGCCGTTGACGATGAACTTCGGTGAGTCAACGGTGGACGGTGATGACGATGTTCTGAGTCCTAAATTTTATAAATAAATAAAATGATTATGTAAAATATTTTTGGACTTAAATAATTAATTTTGATTGGTGTTGGGATGTACGTTGTATAAATGGTGGAGTAATATTGTGGATTGTTGCGATTATTGACGTCGATCGTAATCGACGGGAAGTCTTATAAACAAACAAGATGCTGCCAAAATTTTCTAAAAAAAATATGATGTAAATGTACATAATTATATTCTACGTGTTACCCCTATTTATTTCGGGATATGTGATTACGTAATTATGTGTATAATAATAATAATAATAATACGAGTCGGGTTATTGGATTGAGTTGTTAGAATTTGAGGATATCAAGCATGACGGTGTAACTGATTAGGGTATTTTGTATTTGTAGATTCCGATCGAGTTTTTCAAGGATTAAAGTCAGCGTGAAAGCTACCTAGGATTTTGTAAAGTGTTGCAAGGCAAGTACCCCTGACCATTCTTTTATGGTACAGTGCATATGGAGAGCTAAATGTTTTACTTTCGTAATGGAACAGAAATGTTTTAAGTTACGTATCCCCCGTATTTGAAATGTTGTTTTAAATTATGTTTTGGGGAAAAGTAACTTCTGAAAACACCTATCTCTAAACGTGATTTAAATGAAAAGAGGATTTGAATAGTGTGCTGTGACAGAATTGATTTTGAAAAAGAGATAGGTAAAAGTGATTTTTGAAAACTAGATAAAACGATCAGATATGGGATA
Source organism: Apium graveolens (assembly GCF_009905375.1). Taxonomy (NCBI): domain Eukaryota; kingdom Viridiplantae; phylum Streptophyta; class Magnoliopsida; order Apiales; family Apiaceae; genus Apium; species Apium graveolens. The sequence continues at coordinate 239,548,859 of NC_133655.1, forward strand.
CGTTGGGGCCAGAGTGGGCCTATTGAGGTGGCGTAAGAGGCTAATTCGGTTGCGCGTACTGTATAACCGATTAGTCCAGCAGGTCAGAGACCTAGCTAGTCTCTGAGTTCCCGAACAGGTGAATGAGATGGCAGTTGGAACCGTCTGGTGTTGATAGCCTGATCAGCTGTCTTCACATATCCGCTACATATCTGATTTGGATTTGTGATTCCCGTAAGGGCATGAGTAGTTGATGCAGCAATTTTATAAATATGACTAGCATGCTAAAATTGAACTCTGGTATTTTTACAGCATACTGCTATGTTGTTTTGATGAAGCATGCTAGTTAGTGATATCCAGTTATCTTTGATTTTTGTTATAAAATGTTGATATCCTGATTACAGCTCTGTTCCTATTACTGTTACATTGTTGTTTTATTCCGTTATTCATATTTTAGTACTGCTGAGCGATTATGCTCACCCTTGCAAACTGTTATGTATATCTCGCAGATGCCTAGAAGATCAGTCAGACCGACCCATATTCCCGCCCCAACTGGACCCGGCTCCTCTGAGGTAGTTTGTATCAGGCCATGAGGTCTGATGAGTTGCTGAATAAAATTAGAGTGTGTTAGATGTTAAATAAAGAGTTTGTAATAATGAGAACCTGAATTATACTTGAGCCTGGATCGGATCTTGGTTTGGGGTCAAGTTAACATGTTTTAATAATAATCTCATTATTTATATTTTGGTTGTTGTGTTTGGTGATGTCAACTCCTGACTCCGGGGTTGAGGCCGTCACAATTGGTATCAGAGCTACAGGTTCAAGTCCCTGATTCAGGTTAGGGATTGTGTCGAGTAGGTGATAATGTGAGTCTTTAGGTATGAGTCAGCAACTCATATAGAGAAGCAAACCATTAGAGTCAGTCGAGGGTTCCGACGGTGTTACCCTGGCATCTATTAAATGTTTTGATAGAATTGCCTTGACCTGGTTGTGTCTTTCCTGTATATTTATTATGTTGACAGTGGCCTGTTGCGATTTTGAGTTCTCCATCTCGGGGGAATCCCTCTGATTCGGATAGCTCAGATTCTGAGAGACCCCCTGATGTTGTTACTGAGGAGACCCCTATGCCTTCTCCACCAGTCCCTTCCTTTATGCCGAGAGACATCCCTGGATCTGGTCCTCGTCCCCGTTAGGTACGTAGGTCTGTGTCTGCTGTCAGGGATTTCCCTCCCGGCTGCGGTCCCAGTTCTTCCATGATAAGACCTCCAGTACCTCATGTGGCCCCTAGTGGTACTTCTTCACCGATCCCTTATCATGTTCATAGGGCGGTGAATACTTCCTTTATCAGAGATCAGAGTCCGGAGTTTGCTGCTCAGTTGGATCAGGTACCTATTGCACCATTCCAGGGTATTTCTGCCCCTTCCCCTGAGGTGCGAGCCTGTGTGCGAGCATTTACCCAGATGGCTGTAGAGAGGGCTAGATATGTTGACCGTTTCATTAGTTCAGAGTTCAGAGCTGTGCAGTATCAGGACCTAGTGAACTGGCTAGTATTTGAGCTAGGTTCCATTGGTGGCAGTGGTAGTGGCTAGACAGAGTTGTAGCAGAGAGATACAGAGCTCAGAGTTGCCTTCTAGGAGTTCTGTAGTTGTTTACTTTGTATATGTACATTATGTTGTGATAGTTTGTAGTAGGTGAGGCTGCTATGACAGCCAATTTTGCTGTGTACTCAGATAGGTTCTTTCCAGTTGGGTTTTCAGTTGTACTAGTTGGATTCTGTTGGTTATTGTATTTCAGCTGCTTTATCTTATTGTTCAGTTTTTATATATTGTGCGTTGCTATTATTGTTGTTATTATTATTATTGTTTCTGTTGCTGGCATTTTTAGATTATAATCATTCACTCAGGACGGATCCAATTACAATGGGGATGAGAATATTGTCTTAGTGGCAACGCTCTCCTGATGCATAAATATAAACTGCTGGAGCAATCTATTTTCTTATATATGACTGTTATGTTTCAGGAGATGCCACCAAAGAGAAACTCTCAGCCCAATAACGGATCTACTGGGGATCCTCCCGTGAGTGACATGATGAACTTGTTACGTCAACAGTCTGTACAGCTGGCCCAACAGCAACAACAATTCCAGCAGCAACAGCAACAACAATTCCAACAGCAACAGCAGCTCATACAACATCAACAACAGCAAATCCAACAGCAGCAACTACAAATCCAGCAGCAGCATGAGATAAGAGGGGCAAATCAGGGTGTTAATTTTAAGTCTTTTCAAGTGGTGAAGCCCCCAGAGTTTAAAGGAGAGGTAGATCCTGTTGCTGCCAGGATATGGTTAAAGGAGATGGAAAAGGCGTTTGCGCTCACCAAGGTGAGTGAGAATTTAAAGACTGATTATGCTAGTTATTTTCTAAGGTATGATTCGAATTATTGTTGGGAATCTACGCGAGCCCAAGAAGGAGAAGGTCTAGTTCCATGGGCCAGATTTACAGAGTTGTTTTTGGAGAAATACTTTCCAGATTGTCTCCATAGTCAAATGGAAGTGGAATATTTGGAACTGAAACAAGGATATAAGAGTGTTACGGAATATGAAGCGAAGTTTACGGAGTTGGCCCGTATAGCACCAGAATATGTGAGTTCAGAAGCTCAACGAGCGAAGCGGTTTTAGCTAGGGTTGAAGCCAGAAATAAGGAGTGGAGTTGTAGCCTTACAACTCAAGACATATACTTCGGTAGTTCAGGCTGCCCTAGTGATAGAGAGTGATCAGAAATTAGCTGCAAAGGAGCAGGGTGAGAAGAAAAGGAAATTTGAAAGTGGACCCGCTAGATCAGAAACAGGAATAGCGAGTCGGAAGTTCCAGCGTTGGTTTGGAAGGAATAAGAATAAGAGGTTCAAGAGGCAGGATTTTCCCCAGGCTAAACCCGGTACTACTTCAGTTAACTCTGACCCGACGAGGATAAGTAAGCCAGTGGTTGAATGTAAGGCGTGTGGGAAAAAGCACAGTGGACAGTGCCGAGAGAATGTTAATTGTTTTAAGTGTGGACAGAAAGGTCACTATTCCATGGAATGTAAGTCTGAGATTCAAGGAGTTACTTGTTTTAGTTGCGGCAAAGTGGGACACATAACTAGGAATTGCAGGTCAGTGACCCAAGGTAATGCGGGAAAGAGTGTGTCCCAAGGACCAGCAACCAGTACTGCGAGAGCTAGGACTTTCAAGATGACCCAGAAGTCTCCAGTTCATGACTCCGATGTGGTTGCAGGTACGCTTACTCTTAATTCCGTACTTGTTAATATTTTGTTTGATTCGGGGGCGTCCAAATCTTTTATATCTGGAATTGTGTGAATAAAATGCAATTGATGTTAGAAGACCTGGACGAACCTCTGACCATAGAAGTGGCTAATAAAGATAAAGTACCTGTAAAACAATTTTTTCCCAGATGTTCCCTAGAGATTTCAGGGTATAGGTTCCCTGTTGACTTAATACCTTTCGAGTTGGGAGACTTTGATGTTATTTTAGGTATGGATTGGTTGTCTCGATATAAGGCAAATATAGATTGTAAGAAAAAGAAAGTTGTTATGCATACCCCCGATAATAAAAGGATCAGTTACCAAGGATAGAGACAAGATAGGAAGTTCCTCTCAGTAATGCAAGCAAAGAGATTGCTGCGGAAAGGATGTGAGGCATATTTAGATCATGTGGTGGATACAAAGAAAGAGACCCCTATTTTGGATGAGATTCCTATAGTAAGAGAATTCCCTGACATTTTCCTAGAAGAGTTACCAGGATTGCCACCTGATCGAGAGATAGAGTTTTCCATTGATTTGATACCAGAAGCTGAACCAGTTTCTAAGGCTCCATACAGGATGGCCCCGATGGAAATGAAAGAATTGGCTAAGCAACTTCAGGAATTATTGGAAAAGGGAGTTATTCAACCCAGTGTTTCTCCGTGGGGTGCTCTAGTGCTGTTTGTGAAGAAAAAGGATGGAAGTATGAGATTGTGTATTGACTACAGAGAGCTGAACAAGTTGACGATAAAGAATAAGTATCCTTTGCCGCAAATCGACGATTTGTTTGATCAGCTTAAGGGAGCATGTTACTTCTCAAAGATTGACTTAAGATCGGGCTACCACCAACTGAAGATAAAGCCTGAAGATATTCCCAAGACTGCATTCAGAACAAGGTATGGCCATTATGAGTTTCTAGTAATGTCGTTTGGATTGACAAATGTGCCAGCGGCTTTCATGGATTTGATGAATAGGGTATACAAGGAGTATCTGGATAAGTTTTTTATTGTATTTATTGATGACATCCTCATATATTCGAAGAATCCAGAAGATCACGCCGTGCATCTACAGATTGCCCTTCAAAAACTAAGAGAAAAGCAATTGTATGCGAAGTTTTCTAAGTGTGAGTTTTGGCTGACGGAAGTATAGTTTCTTGGTCATGTAATAAGTAAGGAAGGTATCAAAGTAGACCCAATAAAGATCAAAGCCGTATCAAAGTGGGAGCAACCTAAGACACCAATGGAAATAAGAAGTTTTCTTGGATTAGCAGGATATTATCGAAGGTTTGTGAAAGATTTCTCGAAGATTGCGTCCCCATTAACCAAACTGACCAGGAAAAATGAGAAGTTCATTTGGATGGAAAAGTGTGAAGAAAGTTTCCAGGAATTAAAACGAAGATTAGTGACGGCTCTAGTGTTAGCATTGTCAGATGAGACGGGAAACTTTGTAATTTATAGTGATGCTTCTTTGAAAGGATTGGGATGTGTGTTAATGCAGCATGACAAAGTGATTGCTTATGCCTCCAGACAGTTAAAGCCTCACGAGCAGAAATATCCAGTTCATGACCTTGAATTAGTGGCTATAGTACTTGCTTTAAAGTTATGGCGTCACTACTTTTATGGAGAGAAATGCGATATTTACACAGATCATAAGAGCCTGAAGTACATATTCACGCAGAAAGATTTGAACATGAGACAGAGAAGGTGGTTGGAGCTGATTAAGGACTACGATTGTCCGATTAACTATCACCCAGGTAAAGCCAATGTGGTGGCTGATGCCTTGAGTAGAAAAGAAAGGCTGAATCTGGTTAAGATTGTGGAAGAATTAGTGCAAGACTTGGAAAGAATGGAGATTGAGGTTCGAGTACGTAGCGGAAGTCAGGAGCAACTATATGAAGTTACTTTACAGCCGACATTGATGGAAAAGATCAAAAGGTGTCAAGAAGGAGTTATGGAACAAGAGTTGGATACTTTGACAGGAGAAGAGTTATGTACTCAAAAAGATAGTCAAGGTTTGTATAGATTTTCATCCAGAATTTGGATTCCTAATGTAACAGAGTTGAAGAACGAAGTATTGCAGGTTAGCGCATAACTCTAGGTTTTCTATCTACCCTGGTAGTACCAAGATGTACCAGGATTTGAAGAGAAATTTTTGGTGGCCAGGAATGAAAAAGGATATTGCCAATTGGGTAAGTAAGTGTCATGTATGTCAAACGGTGAAAGCAGAGCATCAACGACCGAGGGATTGTTACAACCTTTGGAGATTCCCCAGTGGAAATGGGAAGACATTGCTATGGATTTTGTAGTGGGATTGCCAAAGACGAGAGCAAATCATGATGCTATTTGGGTAATTATTGATAGGTTGACTAAGTCAGCACATTTTCTTCCGATCAATGAAAAGTATTCGTTGGAAAAGTTAGTCAAGTTATACTTGGATGAGATAGTTACCAAACATGGAGTGCATGTTTCTATAGTGTCAGATCGAGACCCGAGATTTAATTCCAGGTTCTGGACTAAATTCCAAGAGTGCCTAGGAACGAAATTGAATATGAGCACCGCTTATCATCCTCGGACGGATGGCCAAAGTGAAAGGACAAATCAGACCATAGAGGATATGTTAAGAGTTTGTAATAATGAGAACCTGAATTATACTTGAGCCTGGATCGGATCTTGGTTTGGGGTCAAGTTAACATGTTTTAATAATAATCTCGTTATTTATATTTTGGTTGTTGTGTTTGGTGACGTCAACTCCTGACCCCGGGATTGAGGCCATCACATCGGGAGGCGATGTTCCCGAGTATATTATATATATATATATATATAAATATATATATATAGTTTTCAAAACCATTAAACGAATAATGTTTATTCTATAGTTTTATATTATAAATGAATATTATTTTGAATATTCATTCGAGGACTTATGACGCCGCTTATTTTATTTAATGAATATTATTTTGAATATTCATTCGAGAACTTATGACTCCGCTTAATTTATTAAAGAATAATCTTTATTTTATTAAAGAATAATGTTTCGATATTTGCCAAGTATTCAGAAAATAATTGATACTATCAAATCATTCTTACTTTAAATATTTCCAGAGATTATTTTCAAACTTTATCAAAACTATTTTTGGAAGGTTAAAGCGGATCCCAAACCTCATTTTCAAATTTAAGATCTTCCTTCCGAAGGGGATTTAAATACTCGCTCAAAAATCTGAGGGATCCGACTACGTGATGTATTTTTATATTCGTAACAAGGTTGCTATTTTGATAAAAGAGTTTTTGATTACTTACCAAACACTCGGGAAGTAAAATTCTTGGAATAAGTTAATCCATTAACAGGTATCGCCTGGGAAATATCGGTGAGTTTTCCTTTCCAACTAGATACGACTTCTTGGTGGAGCCGTATGAACAAGTTTCTACTTGGGGAAAGGGGGGACGAGCTTTACGTTTCAAAGTCATGGATTTCATCTGAACTAGGAGTGGCGTAAGTGGTCGAGTGGGGCCGACCCAGCCTTATTATATTGTCCCAAATGGCCCGAAAGTTCCGCTAAGACGGTCCATTCCTTAGGAGTCTAGTGTTCGGTTGACAAGTAAATCCGACTGTTCTCCTCTACATGTAGAAAATGGTGGGGTTGCACTACTGCAACTGATCATCGTGAGTGGTCTTCCTGGCGCGGTAAACTGCCGTAATGAGTTCATCATCCAGTTTGGATATTTCTGCAACACTACCCAGAGCATTTCGATAGAATGTCTACGGATGGGTGATTGTTGAAGTGTTGACAGGGTCAAATAGTTATAATGATGTTTTCATCAAATGAAGTATCTCGTAACTTCATTTCATTTTGATGATATTTCAAAGATTGATTTTATACAAGTTTTGTCTTGTAGCTTCATCTATGGGATGAACTATTTATACCTTGAACGGTGGTATTGCGAGTAGTATTTGGAAAAGATATAAGTATATTGAAGTATCTTGTAACTTCATCTTTTCAACTTATATCTAGTAAATGATTATCTTATGCATGACAAAGATTTTCAGAAAAACGTTGAGACAGGGTTAGATATATAAGATAACCTTGCAACGATATTTTTATACAGTTATAAACTGGAACTCTGTGTATATTATGCATAACAGAGGATTTCAAACATTTTGAAAAGTAAATATGTATATATATACTGAATATTTTGCTACTTCGTTGCATTAAGATATCAAACTTGGTTCATTTCTTCTTGACCAAGACTTTCATGAGTACTATGAGAATGCTCATATATTGTTAATTATTTTACATATTATTTTGGTGGGCTTGTTGCTCACCCTTGCTTTCTTCTTTCATCACACAACAACAGATAGACAAGATGAATAGGACCAAGCTCCCAATTTGTAAGCGGATAGGAAACGTTCCGCATTTTTCTGTAGGCGTTGATGCCGTTGTAGCTGGGGTAGGAGCTACCAATAGGCTAGGTTTTCAACTATTGATGTACCAGACTTATGTACATTATGAATTATAATAATGGAAAAGAAAATGTAAATCTATTCAGAAACCCTTTTTAAGGTTTAATGACTTATAACTGTGGAATAAAATGACTTGTGTTATTTTTGGTATTCATCTCTGCGACTATAACTTGTGGTGTGTGTGTGTGTATATTGTAGGGTCACAGTACGCAGTAGTTGGTTGTTTATTAAGATTGAGTGTTAATAAGGGAAATGGAGCTCGTGACAACCCGGATCCCCGACCCCGGATTTTGGGGTGTTACAGTGTTCAATTCAAGCTTAATGGCAGTGGCAATGGGAGTTTTTGCAGATGTGCAATCCATTAAGTCAAACTTCTTTAAAAGATCATGAATATATTTAATTTGACTAATGAATATTCCATCAAACTTGAATAACTTGTAAACCAAGAAAGTAAGTTAGTTCTCCCATCATGCTCATTTAATACTTGCTTTGCATCAATTTAGCCAACTTTTTGCAAAGTTTCTCATTTGTAGAGCCAAATATTATATCATCTACATAAATTTGAACAGGTATACTAGAGTCATTTACATTTCTACAGAAAAGAGTTTTGTCAACAGTACCTCTTGTGAAGTGTTTTTCTAAAAGAAACTTTGACAAAGTTTCATACCAGGTTCTAGGTGCTTGCTTCAATCCATAAAGTGCTTTCAATAGATAATACACATAGTATGGAAAGTCGGGGTCTTTAAAATCTGGAGGTTGACTGACATAGACTTCCTCCTCCAATTCTCCATTCAGAAAGGCACTTTTTACATCCATTTGATAGACTTTAAAATTGGTATGGGTTGCATAGGCTAGAAAGATTCTGATAGCTTCAAGTCTTGCAACTAGAGCAAATGTTTCATCAAAATCTACTCCCTCTTAATGTGAACAACCTTTAGCAACCAGTATAGCTTTGTTCCTTATAACTATGCCATTCTCATCCATCTTGTTTCTGAATATCTACTTGGTCTCAATAGACTTCTTATTTTTAGGCTTGGTTACCATCTTCCATACTTTGTTTTTCTCGAATTGGTTTAGCTCTTCCTGCATAGCTAAAATCCAATATGGATCCATTAGAGCCTCTTCTACCCTCTTTGGTTCTTCCTATGATAGGAAGCTACTATACAGACATTCATCTTGAGTTGCTCTCCTTGTTTGCACTCTAGATGTCACATCACCAATGATCAGTTCAAATGGGTGACTCTTAGTCAATTTCCTTTGAGGTGGTAGATTTGATCTAGATGAAGTTGCCTTATTATTGTCTTGATGTGTGACTGAGTGTTGACTAGACGAAACTCCTCCTGAGTTGGTGGATCTTTGATTTGAAGAATGAGTTATATCAAACAGTGATCTAAAATGACCTTCAGCGCCTATTGAAAAAGATCATCAACGGATGTCTTATTCTGTCTTTCAATGGATGATGCACTTTGTCTTTCAACGGATGCTGAATTTTATCTTTCAATGGATGATGCACTTTGTCTTTCAACGGATGTTGAATTTTGTGCATCAACGGATGTTGTTTCCTTTAATAACAAATCTGAGATACTTTTTGTCATTTCTTCTAGACCACCTTCATCATCAATGTCATCACGATATATCTTAACATTATCAAATTTGAGGCTTTCATGGAAACCTTTATCTTCCATTCCTTCAATCTTTTTATCATCAAACACAACATGTACAGATTTCATAACAATGTTGGTTCTCAGATTGTAGACTCTATATGCTTTTCCAACAGCATATCCAACAAAGATTCCTTCATCAGCTTTTGCATCAAACTTTCCATGGTGGTTAGCTTGATTTATTAGAATATAACATTTGCATCCAAATACATGAAGAAAGTTTAGTGTTGGCTTCCTTTTCTTGAACAATTGATAAGGAGTCATACCTTTGGTTTGATTGATCAAAAAAATATTATGAGTGTAACATGCAGTATTGACAGCCTCAGCCCAAAAATATGTGGGTAACTTTGATTCTTCTAGCATAGCGCTTGCAGCTTCAATCAATGACCCATTCTTTCGCTCAACCACTCCATTTTGTTGTGGTGTCCTTGGAGCTGAGAACTCATGCATGATTCCATTTTCTTCACAAAACAACCTCATTATAGAATTATTGAACTCAGTTCCATTGTCACTCCTGATTCTTCTTACATTGAGATCAGGGTGATTGTTGACTTGCCTTATATGATTGATGATGATTTCACTAGCTTCATCCTTTGATCCAAGAAAATATGTCCATGAGAACTTTGAAAAATCATCCACAATCACTAGGCAATACCTCTTCTTGGAAACTGACAATACATGGACTGGTCCAAATAAATCCATATGTAACAGCTATAATGGTTCATCAATTGTTATTTCAAGCTTCCTCTTGAATGATGCTTTCTTTTGCTTTCCTTTTTGACAAGCACCACACAATCCATCTCTTGAAAATTCAACTTGAGGAATGCATCTAACAAGGTCTTTCCTGGCCAATTCATTCATTGTCTTGAAGTTAAGATGAGATAGCATCTTGTGTCATAGCCAACTTTCATCCTGACTTGCTTTACTGAATAAATAAGTGATTGAATCTGTATTTGTAGAGTTGAAGTCAGCTAAGTACACATTTCCTCTTCTTACTCCAGTAAGAACCATATTGTTATTTTTCTTGCAGGTGATAACATAGGCTTCAGAATTAAAGGTAAATGAGTTGCCTTTGTCACATAGTGGGCTGACACTCAAAAGATTGTGTTTGAGTCCATCAACTATTTCAACTTCATTAATGATGACATTCCCTTTTGAAATCAAGCCATATCCCATAGTATATCCTTTGATGTCATCTACAAAGGTAATGCTAGGCCCAACTCTTTTCTTGAACTCTGTGAGCAGGGTAGAATCTCCAGTCATATGCCTTGAGCATCCATTGTTAATATATCATAAATTTTTTCTATTTCTCTGAACATATCAAAACTAAATCAAGTTGATTTTGGTACCCAAGTTTCTTTGGGTCCTGCCTTGTTAGCCTTCTTACTTTTCTTAGACTTTACACCACTAGATTTAGGTGATTCGAGATCAAACTTTATCTTGGGGGTAGGCCTTTGAAATCCATGATTATTTTAAAAATCATCAAGCACATTATTATTAACATGATATGGCATAGGTTGTGCATACATATTATTCCAAATTGGTATGTTATATGGCATTTGAGGCTTATTAAATATAGCATAGTAAGGATTATGTGCAAATGGCATATTAACAAAATATGCAAGAGCATTCTATGGAGGCATAACAGGCATGGCATGCATAGGTGTTATAGGCATGTTAGAAAGAAGGAGGTGCAGACATGGGTGCATTCACAACAGATTTTTAATTAGTAGATAAATGATTAACACTACCACACTTCACAAAATATTTTCTAGGTGCATACTTATCAAGAGTGTAGTTGTTATGTTTTTTAATCCCTACTTTCCCATTCCTATTGGTTTTTCTTTTAGTTTATGTTTTCAACTCAATCTTTTCTAACCTGTCATTTAATTGCTTAATTGACAGATCCTCTACATTCACTTTCCCTGCATTCTTGGTTTTGCTTGATTCTCCTGTGACAAAATTCTTGGCAACTGGACCATACTTCTTGTTTAGCTTTGCTAGTTCTCCTTTGTTGTTGGTCTTAACCTTCTTCAATGGATAAGTTTCATCCTTCAACGGATGAGTAGGATGAGCACCAACATTCAATGGATAAGCTTCATCAAACGTTGATTCTATATCCGTTGATAGACTCTCAACTTGATCTTGGTCTAGTTTCTTTTTGTCATTCTTCCAGGCTTCCTCACAAAAAGACTCGATCCCTTGAACCTTAGCAATTTGATCACAAACATTCCTAGCTAACTTCCAGGCTTTGATCACTTCCTGCTCATGTTCAAGCTGCTTTCTCAAAATTTCTTCCTTTTTCAAAGACTCGGTTAATTCATCTTTAGCCATTTGACACTAAATTTTCATTTTCTCAAACTCATTAAACTGAGTTTCTAACATAGCATTTCTATCACCCAAAAGTGACACGTAAAAAATATAATTCAGTAAACATTTCATTTATAGTATTATTACATTTATCTTTAGAAAGCTGTGAAAGATCAGTAGTGTTTGGTCTCACACACTGTAGAAGGGGGTTGAATACAGTGTTTATCACAATCAAATCGAATATAAGAACACGGAAAACATATTTTATTTAACACAATAAACTCTGTTACAATATGGAACTGTTCTCTCTCAGTGATGAACAACTTATCACGAGAGCTACTAGGGATACAATGAATAATAACTTCGATTATAATAATACACATAGTGTAAACCCTATGTCTGTGTTTATATACTACACAGTTACAAGATAAATTCTAATTGATATGGAATGTAATTTTGCTTCCTAAAATATATCAACTAGTTATCTTTTCTTCCAAGTATTCTATTCTTCATAGAATTCCTTCTTAATACATATCTCTTCTTGCGTTTGTCTTGATCTTCTTTCCTTTCAATCAGCCACCTTCCTTATCAGAATGTCTCCTTAAGTCCTGATATTATCTCCTGATAAATATCTCCTAAAAACTTAAGTTCTAACAACTTAAGTTCTAACTTCAGTATAAGTGCTGATTTCCAGTTAAGTACTGATTTGTCCTGTTAAGTAAGATCTGAAAACTAATCACAATTCATATTAGTCATGACATTATCAAATATATCTAACAATCTCCCCCAACTTGTAAATTAGCATAATATACAAGTTTAACAGATATTTGATGATGTCAAAAACATTAAGTACAAATGCATGAAAATTTGACTAGATAACTACAACTTACAGTCCTTGTAGCTTTACCATCCTCAGGGTCTAATAACAGCTCAAGTCTGTATACACATCAGAATTTAAGTAGTTGTAGATCTTTGACTTGGCTTCAATTACTAATCTCTTTGATATCAGGAGTTGTTCTGAGATAGTTCTTTAACAAACATCTCTCAGCATATTCCAGTTCATTAACCATCCTCCTTTTAGTATTCTTCAATTCAACTGTATCTTCACCAATTTGAAAGATAGCAGCCCTGAGATCATTTATTCTAGCTTTCCTTATGTCCTGATCTAGTCTGATTAAATATGCCTTGTCATACTCAAGATTGAATTCCACAGCCTTATAACCCAGAAAAGTAGTTATAATCTTAGCAGAGTTAGGCTTCATCTCGACAATATCACCTTTATGATCTCTGTACTTTGGACAGTATGTGATGTCAGACTTCACAGAGTAAAGCTTCTTCTGTCTTTGAATTTGAGTCTTCAAATAATTTGCAGCACCATCTGTTAATCTGTTCTTCACTTGAAGTAAGAATAGAACATGTTCTAGTTCCTCAAAATACTTCAGTGGTATAGCATTCTGCCTAATATGGTATACCCTTCCATCTGTCATAAAATATAACAAGATGTGTTCTTTCAAAAATGTATGGTAAACCATCTGTGCAGATTCAAGCTGATTCAATCTTTCAGGAGTTGCTCCAACACCAGGTTCACTTAAAGAAGTTGGATCATTGGTTGTGTTCTGTATTCTTCTTTCATCATAACTACCCAATCCAGATTTATCTTTGGCTTCTTTTCCTGTAACAACTCTTGCTTCAAAACCACTTGTTGCAGTCTTCAAAGATTGAGTCTGTTTAGCTTTGGTGAATCCTGGTAGGAGTAACTTTGAAGGTTTAACATGAGCAATGTCAGAGGTTTCCCTTTCTTTATCTTCTGATATCAAGCCAACATGAGCTAAGTCAGAGGTTGCTTGCTTCACTGTTATATCAGAACTTACTATATCTTGACTCTGAACAACATGAGCCATGTCAGAGGTTGTTTGAGAAATCTTCCTTTTTATCAGAGTAATACTAGCATCTTCATCAGATATTTCTTCATCCACAAATGGCACATAAACCTTTACAGGTACATCAACTTTTTCTTTGCCCTTGGACCTTGGATCTATCTCCACTTTTGATTTAACTTTAGTTGCCTCAGGATTTGTCCTTTCTTTTATCACAATGCCTTTAGCCTTAGGAAGTTTCTTTTCAACAACAGAAGCTTCATATTTGGAGTTGACTTTTTCTAACTTAAGTCTAGCTTCTTCTTCCTTTAGACTCTCAAAGTCCATTCCTGGATTTTCTTTCAGAAATAACTGTCTTGAAATTTCCTCATCAAGTTCCAGATGTTTATCAGAACTTATCCTTTCACCAGTATCAGAACTTATTCTTCTCCCAGTATCAGAACTTGTTCTTTGACTTGTAGTTCTAGCTTTGCTTGATGAAAAACCTTTACCTTGACCATGACCTCCACCCATTCCAGAGTTTCCCTGGTCATCTTTTTCATCATCCTTTCCCTTCAGTGTCTTAACAGTTTTGTATTTGGACTTAATTACTTTCTCCCCCTTTTTTGGCATCAGCAGGTAAAAGAAGAGAGAGAAGCAATTCCACTGAGGATTGGATCTCATTGAGTTGATTTTGATGAGAAGCTTGATTCTTCAAAATTTCATCAATCTGAGCCTGTTGCTTCTCCTGAGTTTTCTCAATGTACTCAACTCTGTCAAAGGTAGGTTTGAAAAACCTTTTCTTGTCCAGCTTGACAAGCATATCTTGTTGATTTATGGATTCTTGAATCTTGTCTACCTTGGCCTGAGTTACAGATTGTTGACCTTGAAGGTGCCTTGTACTTAGTGCAGTAACTCTGAGCTGTGTCTTGAAATCATCATTGATTAACATCTCATCAGCTTTGGTCAAGTGATTAGCAAGTATGGTTGAAGAAGGAACAAAATCAACTTTGTTCCATTCCTTAGTCCACTCCCTTCCTCTAGGAGTTTCACTCCAAGGTACTGGTGCCTCTTCTCTAACAAACTTCTTGATTAATTTAGCTTTGTTTGGAGTTTTTTGAGGTGCATGTCCTGATGGACCAGCTGCATCAGCATCTATATTGGCAGCAGCTGCACCAGTAAATTCAGCATTTGCAGCATCAGAACTTATAGAATCAGCATCATCAACATCCTCTGATAAAAGAATAGTATGAGAGGCAATTGAGGCTTCAACATCATCCTCTAAGTGCCGATCTCTAACTAAGTTCTGATCAACAGCCAAACCTTGATGCCCACCTAAAATCTGATTGTCATCATTCAGATTCAGAATTGGTGTAGTAGGAATATCTTCATTAAAATCAGCATCTAGAATTGGTGTTGTTGGTGGAGTGATTTGAGTTGGTGGAGCTTCTAAGTACAAAACCTCACGCACAATCAAGTTATGAATATCAATCTCAGCACTTGTACCTGGGTCATCAGTATGTACTTGTTCAATGATAGGTGACACAGGAGGAGTAGGCACTCTGTCTTGAGTAGTTTCTGGTTGTGCTGAAGGAAGTAATTCAATAACAAGTGGTTCTGTTGGGATCAGAGATTCCTGACCCCCTTCCTTAGCTGCTTCCTCATCTTCTGATTCTGACTCAACTGTGTCCCTATGAGCTCTTTGCTTTTTCTTTTTCTTCAAGGGTGGAGACACTGTAGGAGCTTTATCATCAGGATTTAGCTTTCTAAGCCTTTTGAGAGGCCTAGAACTCCCAGTTACAGTGTCTTTCTGAGAAGAGATCTTCTCAGCTTCTACTACAATAGGTTCAGATATGGGAACATGTTCCTCATTGTCTGACTCATCTCTCAGAACAAGTTTCCTTCTCTTCTGTTGAGTCTGAGGTACTGTCTTAGTCCTCTTGGGTTTGGAAGATGAAGGCTTCACAGGATGTGCTGAAGGTTGAGATTGAGATGATTGTGATGTTTTGAAATATGTCCTGATTGATGGTTGAGTAGGTTGAGGTTGAGAAGTTTGAGGTGTTTGTGTAGATGTGGTATCTTCTGATGGATGTTGTGGTGGCTGGGATATGGGTTGAACATCAGGGTAAACAGATGTGTAGGTTTGAGGATCAGCATTTACCAGTATCTGTTTTACTAACGGAGGTATTTGTAAGGGTCTAACCACTTGTTTCTTAATGTCAGCATTTAACAAATCATTAAAAGCCCTTTTTGCAAGCTTAAAGGGTGGAATTAAATTAGTGGTAGGTTGGGGTTCATCAGCACAACAAAAATTATATATAAGCTGACAGAATCTAGCAAAGTATACTACATTCCTATCCTCTGTCATCCTATCCGCTATGAAACCTAGCACAACACTTGCAAAATCAAAGTGAGTTTGATGAATAAGAGCATACCCGATTTGCTGACTCATGATTGGAATAGCATCAAAGTTGGAGCATTTATTGGCGAATGCCTTAGTGATGCAATCAAAGAAAAAGCTCCATTATTTCCTGATATTTGCTCTTTTCAGTTGTCCAAGCTTTCCCAAACTTTTCTCATAACCCAAACTGGCCATAAGCTGCTGTAGAACAGGGTCCTCCACTGTTGAGAATGTACAACCTTCTGGTAAGTGGAGAGCTTTTTGAACTGCCCCAGGAGTAACAATATGTTCAACATCATTTACTTCGAATACGATGCTTGGAGTACCAGTAGCACCACCATCATCAAAAATCCCAGTCCGCCAAAACGTCAGTACTTGTTGGCTTGAAATGGCTTGAGGTTGGGTCAAAGCATACCCAATCTCACTATTTGCTAAGAAATCTTGCACAAAGTGCAAATCTGATGGAGCTTCAGCCTTGTTCAAGATTGCAGCATAGTTATTTGGTACAAACTTGGCTCCATCAACAATTAAATCCTTGGGCGCCATCAGAAATTAGTGAGAAACTTGTTTGCCTGAAAGGTGTTTGTTGAAATGTCTGTAGAGTGAACCGTCAGAAAATATGAGAGAATAAGAAAAGAGAGAGAGTGAAATAGAATAAAAATATGAATAAAAGATTTGAAAATCTTTTATCTCTTTTACTTAGACAACCCACGTTACAGCAGTTAATGAGGAGTGGAACAGACCTTTACACCTGTCAAACATGCAGCAGTTAAGGCAAAAGTTAATGGGCACGGTAAATAAGCAATTATGACTTTGCACGTTCAGTTTTTTTAAAAAAAACTGCTCCCACTAAACAAATGATTATTACTGCTTTATCTCACATAAACCAATATTCCAAAAAAAAATATGACCGTTGAGGCAATGACCAAAAATAAACTAAGTAAATAAATACTGCCACGTCAGCATCAGAACTTGATTATTATCAGAATTTAAAAGTCATCAGAATATGGCTTCTTAACTCGAAAAGTGAATGTTTATTCCTGTTATTCTTCACACAAATACTGATATGGGTACATCAGAACTTAATCATCAGAACTTCCATCAGAACTTATCCTCAGAATTTATGCAACTAACACTTAACAGTTCATCCAAAATAACATTTATCACCACAATAATTTTCATCATTCATATGGAGTGTATGTGTGTGCATTAAGCTAAATATCAGACAAAGAGTAAAGTCTGATTCAATTCAGTACATCTTAGAAATAAGGCATAACTAAGAACTTTGCTTAAAATCTGTCATTATTCTGAAGTCTACTATAGAATGAGTTCATGCATGAGTCCACCTCAACTGTTTTTGTGCCCATTTTATGCATCTTTCGAAATTCCTTTTTACAGTGGCTTCTCAGAGTAAGTGAGTCACAACTGCTTATCGGAATTTATGCTATTATCAGAGTATTTCTCTAGTAATCATAGAGTGTGAAAAGTCACCAAGAAAAATTTTATGTTGTTTTAATACCAGCAATGCACTTGGGTCTTCCCTTCCACATTTTTACTCTAGATCTCAAAGGAGTACCTGATTTTTATTTCTTTTCTTTTTCTTTTGATAAGTGAGGCTTATCAGCACTTAGTTCATTCACCAGATTTATTAACATCAGAACTTAACAAATAAGAAGCATTAGTCTAGTTTTTGACTTAGTAATAAGATACACAAAGTAAACTTAACTAAGCTCAATATTAGAATTTGCTTGTGTTAAGAGATTTCCACATAAACGATTACTTCAGGCATGGGATCTTTAGTATATTAAAGACTACTAGTTCAGCATTTAGCACAATTATCCTCACTGGATTGAATAGTCACAGAAACATTCATATCACTATCAGAGTTTCAAAATTCACATCAGACAACAATCAGCATTTAAGCAAATTTTCAATTTAGGCACAGAATTCACAAAGACAGTAATATCTGTAAATACGGATCATAAAGTCTGATGTATCAGAACATAAACTAAGCAGATTTAGAAAAAGAACCTGAAACCATTCCAAGTTCATTTACCAATCTTGTAAAGGTTGCTACACATAGTGGTTTTGTGAAAATATCTGCTAGTTGTTGATTTGTTGGAACAAAATGCAATTCCACTGTACCTTCATCCACATGTTCCCTTATAAAGTGGTACCTAATGTTGATGTGCTTTGTCATTGAGTGTTGAACTGGACTACCTGTCATAGCAATAGCACTTTGATTATCACAGTAAATAGGGATTTTAGAATATATTAACCCATAATCCAGTAACTGATTCTTCATCCAAAGAATCTGTGCACAACAGCTTCCTGCAGCAATGTACTCTACCTCTGCAGTTGATGTGGAAATTGACTTTTATTTCTTGCTAAATCAAGAAACTAATCTGCCTCCAAGAAATTGGCAGCTTCCACTTGTGCTTTTCCTGTTAATTTTGCACCCTGCAAAATCTGCATCTGAGTAACCCATTAGCTTAAAGTCTGATTCCCTAGGATACCCCAATCCCAGATCAGCTGTACCCTTAAGGTACTTGAAAATTCTTTTCACAACTGTTAAGTGAGGTTCTCTTGGATCTGCTTGAAATCTTGCACAAAGACAGGTAGGATACATGATATCAGGTCTACTTGCAGTTAGATAGAGTAATGAGCCAATCATACCTCTGTAATCAGTAATATCTACTAATATACCAGTATCCTTATCCAATTTTATTGCAGTGGACATAGGAGTGGATGCACTTGAACAGTCTTGCATTCCAAATTTCTTCAACAAATTTCTGGTGTACTTAGATTGACAAATAAAAGTTCCTTCTTTATTCTGCTTGACTTGAAGGCCCAGAAAATAGCTAAGTTCTCCCATCATACTCATTTG
This sequence comes from Apium graveolens, assembly GCF_009905375.1. NCBI lineage: Eukaryota > Viridiplantae > Streptophyta > Magnoliopsida > Apiales > Apiaceae > Apium > Apium graveolens. Next base: position 239,567,704 of record NC_133655.1, read on the forward strand.
AAATCTTGACTGCATTAGCTTGGAAAACCTTTTACAAAGTCTGTCATTTGTAGAACCAAAAATGATATCATCAACATATATCTGCACCAAAAGTAAGTCATTTCCATGGTTGAGATAGAATAAAGTTTTGTCAATAGTCCCTCTGTTAAATCCACTTTCCAGAAGAAACTGAGCTAATGTCTCATACCATGCTCTTGGAGCTTGTTTAAGGCCATAAAGTGCGTTATCAAGTCTGTAGACATGATGAGGAAATTTTAAATCTACAAAACCTGGAGGTTGTTCAACATATACTTCTTCTTCCAATTCTCCATTAAGAAAAACACTTTTTACATCCATTTGAAATACTGTAAACTTTTTGTGAGCAGCATAAGCCAAAAATATCCTTATGGCTTCCAATCTAGCAACTGGTGCAAATGTTTCATCATAATCAATTCCCTCCTGTTGAGAATATCCTTTTGCAACCAGCCTTGCTTTATTCCTTGTAATTATTCCATCACTATCAGTTTTGTTTCTGAACACCCATTTTGTACCAACAACAGATCTGTTCTTTGGTCTTGGCACTATGGTCCATAATTTATTTCTTTCAAATTCATTTAACTCTTCCTGCATCGATTGCACCCAATCAGCATCTTGAAGAGCTTCTTCCACTTACTTTGGTTCAGTCTGAGAAAGAAAAGAATGATAGATACATTCATTTGATGTTGCTGTTCTAGTTCTAATACCTACGTCAGGATCTCCAATAATCAAATCAGGTGTATGCGCCTTAGTCCACTTCCTTGCAGATGGAAGATTATCTCTAGAACTGGATGCTCCCCCATGATCCATGATGTCTCCATCAACATTATCTGATGCTCCCCCTAAAATCATGTTCTCTGAGTTGGATTCTTCAGAATTTGGGTTTCCAGAATTATCAGAACTTGGCCCATCAGAACTTGATGAATCAGAACTTGAAGAGCCTGTTCTAGGTTCTGATGCTTCTTGGGATGTGGTTGAATCTTCAATATGCTCCCCCTGCACAGGTGCATTGTCCTTTGGCGTAGTCACTACAGTTTCAATAACATCAGAGTTTAACCCATCAGAGTTTGCAGTATCAGGATTTAGACTATCAGAATTTACAGAATCAGAATTAAAAACTTCATTCTCAAATATCAGCTGATTATGATCATTGAAATCTTCAAGTCCAGTAATCTTCTTATCATCAAAATAGACATTAATAGCTTCTGCAGTTGATGTGGAAATTGACTTCTGTTTCTTGCTAAACCAAGAAACTAATCTGCCTCCAAGAAATTGGCAGCTTCCACTCAATTTTGCATCCTGCAAAATATGCATCTGAGTAACCTATTAGCTTAAAGTTTGATTCTCTAGGATACCACAATCCCAGATCATCTATACCCTTAGGTATTTGAAAATTCTTTTCACAGCTGTTAAGTGAAGTTCTCTTGGATCTGCTTGAAATCTTGCACAAAGACAGGTAGCATACATGATATCAGGTCTACTTACAGTTAGATAGATTAGTGAGCCAATCATACCTCTGTAATCAGTAATATCTACTGATGTACCAGTATCCTTATCCAATTTTGTTGCAGTGGCCATAGGAGGGGATGCACTTGAACAATCTTGCATTCCAAATTTCTTCTACAAATTTCTGGTGTACTTAGATTGACAAATAAAAGTTCCTTCTTCATTCTGTTTGACTTGAAGGCCCAAAAAATAGCTAAGTTCTCCCATCATACTCATTTGATATCTTGACTGCATTAGCTTGGCAAACTTTTTACAAAGTCTGTCATTTGTAGAACCAAAAATGATATCATCAACATATATCTGCACCAAAAGTAAGTCATTTCCATGGTTGAGATAAAACAGTGTTTTGTCAATAGTCCCTCTGTTAAATCCACTTTCCAGAAGAAACTGAGCTAATGTCTCATACCATGCTCTTGGAGCTTGCTTAAGGCCATAAAGTGCTTTTTCAAGTCTGTAGACATGATTAGGAAATTTTGAATCTACCAAACCTAGAGGTTGTTCAACATATACTTCTTCTTCCAATTCTCCATTAAGAAAAGCACTTTTTACATCCATTTGAAAGACTATAAACTTTTTGTGAGCAACATAAGCCAAAAATATCCTTATGGCTTCCAATCTAGCAACTGGTGCAAATGTTTCATCATAATCAATTCCCTCCTGTTGAGAATATCCTTTTGCAACCAGCCTTACTTTATTCCTTGTAATTATGCCATCACTGTCAGTTTTGTTTCTGAACACCCACTTTATACCAATGACAAATCTGTTCTTTGGTCTTGGCACTATGGTCCAGACTTTATTTCTTTCAAATTCATTTAACTCTTCCTGCATTGCTTGCACCCAATCAGTATCTTGAAGAGCTTCTTCCACTTTCGTTGGTTCAGTCTGAGAAAGAAAAGAGTGATAGAGACATTCATTTGATGTAGTTGTTCTAGTTTTGACACCTGCGTCAGGATTTCCAATAATTAAGTCAGGTGTATGTGCTTTAGTCCACTTCCTTGCAGATGGAAGGTTTTCTCTAGACCTGGATGCTCCCCCATGATCCATGTTGTCTTCATCAACCTTTTCTGATGCTCCCCCTGAAATTATGCTCTCTGAGTTGGATCCTTCAAAATTGGAGTTCCCAGAATTATCAGAATTTGGCCCATCAGAACTTGATGAATCAGAACTTGAAGAGCCAGTTGTAGGTTCTGATGCTTCTTGAGATATGGTTGTATCTTCAGTATGCTCCCCCTGCACAGGTGCATCTTTCTTTGGCGTAGTCACCACAGATTCAATATCATCAGAGTTTAATCCATCAGAGTTTGCAGTATCAGGATTTAGACTGTCAAGATTTAGACTGTCAGGATTTACAGTATCAGAATTTAAAACTTCATTCTCAAATCTCAGCTGATCATGATCATTGAAATCTTCAAGTCCTGTAATCTTCTTATCATCAAAAGAGATATTGACAGATTCCATGACAACCCTTGTTCTTAAATTGTAGACTCTGAAGGCTTTTGTGGAAAGTGGATATCCAACAAAAATTCCTTCATCAGCTTTTAAATCAAATTTGGATAGTTGTTCAGGATGAGTCTTAAGAACAAAACACTTGCATCCAAATACATGAAAATACTTCAGATTTGGCTTCTTTTTCTTCACCATCTCATATGGAGTCTTTCCATGCTTATTAATGAGTGTTGCATTTTGAGTAAAACAAGCAGTCTGCACAGCTTCAGCCCAAAAATAGCTTGGTAACTTTGCCTCATCAAGCATAGTTCGTGCAGCTTCAATGAGATTTCTATTCTTTCTTTCAACCACTCCATTTTGCCGTGGAGTTCCAGGAGCAGAGAATTCCTGCTTGATTCCTTGGTCTTTATAGAACTCTTCCATAATCAAATTCTTGAACTCAGTGCCATTATCACTTCTTATGATTTTCACAGAGTCTTTAACCACTTTATCCAGTTATTTGACATGATCAATCAAGATATATGCAGTTTCACTTTTTGTGTGCAAGAAATACACCCATGTGTATCTGGTGAACTCATCCACTATGACCATATCATATTTCTTCTTTGCAATAGATATGACATTCACTGGACCAAATAGATCAACATGTAGTAGGTGATAAGGCTCAAGAATTGAAGATTCAGTCTTGCTCTTGAATGAAGATTTTCTTTATTTTGCCTTTTGACAGGAATCACAAAGGACATCAGGAGCAAATACTGATTTTGGCAAACCTCTCACAAGATCTTTCTTGACTAGTTCATTTATATTGTTGAAATTTAAATGAGAGAGTTTCTTATGCCAATTCCAGCTTTCTTCAATTGATGCTCTACTCAACATACATATTACAGAACCATCAGTACTTGTTGAAAGCTTGGCTTCATAAATGTTACCATGCCTGTATCCTTTCAGAACAACTTTTCCTGTAGATTTGCTTACAACTTCATAGTGTTCTTCAATGAAATCCATATGATAACCTCTGTCACAGATTTGACTAACACTCAGCAAATTATGTTTAAGTCCTGAGACTAGAGCTACTTTTGCAATGATGACATTCCTCAGATTTATATTGCCATATCCCAAGGTTTTTCCCATGTTGCCATCTCCATAAGAAACACTTGGGCCAGCTTTCTCCACAAAGTCTGATAGCAGGGCTTTATTTCCAGTCATATGTCCTGAACATCCACTGTCCAGAACTAGGATGTTTTTCCTATTGCCCTGCAATCACAAAGACCACTAATGATTAGTTTTAAGGACCCATACTTGCTTGGATCCCTTGGCCTTATTAAGTTTGTTAACATTTGCAGCGGATTTAGCATCAGAGTTTATGTTAACATTTTTCTTATCAGCATTTACACTATCAGACTTTGCATCAGAACTTACACTAGAAGGAATAATGCTAACTTTCTTTAAAGAAGGTTTTATTTGATAATAATCATAGTACAAACTATGATATTCCTTACAAGTATAAATGGAATGCCATAAACTACCACAATGAAAACAAGGATTTTGTGGCCTATATCTAACAGACTGACTCTTATCTCCTGACTTTGAAGGTAAGGAGTTAATGTTCTTATTTTTCCTGCAAAAAGAAGCCAGATGGTTAGAATTTCCACAGTTATAACATTTCTTTATAGGAGCATTAGGAACAGGCTTATAATCATTACTTTTATTCACACCTTCCTTTCCATTCCTAATTTTCCTAGGCAGTTTTACCTTGTTTACATTCTTAACATCTTTCAGCTTATGCTTAAGCTGCTTCTTTGTCATTAAGCCTATGTTAACTTCAGTTGACTTATCCTGTTTTGGTTTGTCAGAAGTTAATTTTTCTTTAACTTCTGATTTATCAATATCAGACTTTACAGCTACAAACTTAACAGGATTTACCTTTGGATTTTGTTTAACAACTACAGGCTCAATTTCTACAGTTCCCTTATCATTCTTATCATCTCCATAACCTAAGCCTTCTTTCCAGTTTCCACTACTTAACAAATTCTGAGTTGTTCTGCTAGAGTTAGTCCAAGTCCTGATAATCTCTCTTTCCTTTTCTAACTCAGTTTTTAGAGATTCATTTATTTTAAGTACTTCATCCCTAACATAAAAGGCATCATCTCTATCTTTCTGAGCTTGATGGAACATGACTAACTCTTTTTCTAAATAATCATTCCTCTTTTTATAAGTAAGATTTTCAGAAGTTAATTTTTTACATGTTAAAGTTTGATCTCTATAACTAATGAACATGGTTTTAAGATATCTTCTCAACTCAGTAATATCATCAGTATGAAAGGCATAAGTAGTTTGAGGTACCTTTAACTCAGCATTATCAGAACTGCTATCAGCATTTGCCATCAAGGCATAGTTCATCTCACTTTCAGAATCTGAAGTGTCTGTCGAGCTTTTCTTCTTTGTGACAAGAGCCTTGCCTTTGTCACTCTTCACTTTCTTGCAATCAGGAGATATGTGGCCTTTCTCACCACAATTGTAGCACTTGACATTTGAGTAATCTCCTCTGTCAGACTTTCCTCCTTTGCCTTCAGATTTTCTGAAACCCTTCTTATTAGAACTTGCACCTTTCCTGGAAAATTTCTTTCCATTTCTGAATTTCCTGTATGCAATCCTTGTGATTCCTTTCACCATAAGAGCACACAGCTTCATCATCTCTTCATCAGCATCCATCTCAGGTAAGTTTTCAGTTTCTGAGTCATCATCACTATCAGAACTTGATGACTCAGTATCAGACTTTGTGATGAGAGCTTTTCCTTTGTCTTTTCTTGAGGCAGCTGCTTTGGGGGATTCCTCCTCGGCCTTTAGAGCAACTGTCCTTGACTTTCTTCCATTCCTCTTGCTTCTTTGTTCCATCTCAAGTTCATAAGTCTTGAGATTCCCATAAATTTCATCAAGAGTTGTTTCTTCAAGATTATAGTTGTCTCTTATAGTGGTGGCCTTCAAATCCTAACTTTCAGGAAAAGCTAACAGGAATTTAAGATTTGAATCTTCAAGATCATATTCCTTGTCAACTAGTGACAAATCATTCAAGAGTTTGACAAATCTGTCATATAAACCAGTCAATGACTCATCAGGTTTTGAGTCAGAGTGCTCATACTCTTGAGTGAGTATGGTCTTCCTGTTCTTCTTAATTGAATCAGTTCCCTGGCATCTTGTCTCCAAGGCATCCCATATCTCCTTTGCAATCTTGCAGTTAATTACCCTATTTGACATGACATTATCAATGGCACTATGCAGCAAGTGTCGTACCTTAGCATCCTTAGCAATCGATGAGATATCTTCAGCAGTGTAATCACTCTTCTCCTTTGGAACAGACTTTACTGGTTCACCTGCAACTACAACAGAGAGTTTGGTTGGCTTGTATGGTCCTTCATTGATTCTGTCAAGGTATTCTGGATCTGTAGCTTCCAGAAACATAGACATCTTCACCTTCCATATAGGATATTCAGATGGTTTCAGTATGGGAACTCTAATAGTCTCATATCGACTATGGATTTGAGTCTTTGGAGGTTCTTCAGTTTTGGTGGGCTTGGTTGGAGTTTGTTCTTCTTCAGACATGATTGTTTTTGGATCTTAAACTGTTTGTGTGTTAACAGATCTGCTCTGATACCACTTGTTTGGTCTCACACATTGTAGAAGGGGGTTAAATACAGTGTTTATCACAATCAAATCGAATATAAGAACACAGAAAACAGATTTTATTTAACACAATAAACTCTGTTACAATATGGAACTGTTCTCTCTCAGTGATGAACAACTTATCACGAGAGCTATTAGGGATACAATGAATAATAACTTTGATTATAATAACACACATAGTATAAACCCTATGTATGTGTTTATATACTACACAGTTACAAGATAAATTCTAATTGATATGGAATATAATTCTACTTCCTAAAATATATCAACTAGTTATCTTTTCTTCCAAGTATTCTATTCTTCATAGAATTCCTTCTTCATGCATATCTCTTCTTGCGTTTGTCTTGATCTTCTTTCCTTTCAATCAACCGCCTTCCTTATCTGAAAGTCTCCTTAAAACCTGATATTATCTCCTGATAAATATCTCCTGATAACTTAAGTTCTGACTTCAGTATAAGTGTTGATTTCCAGTTAAGTACTAATTTGTCCTGTTAAGTAAGATCTGAAAACTAAACACAAATCATATTAGTCATGACATTATCAAATATATCTAACAAGTAGTGATTACCTGATTACTAGATGAACTAACCTTTGGGTCATCTGATTTTTCCATTAGGGCAAGGTTGACATAGTTCATGTCTTCATCTGCATCATCTCCATCAGCTGCCCAGACATTTTCTTGAGTGATGAAGGCCTTATCTTTCTATTTGAGCAACTCAAAATATTTCTTTTTGTAGTCAACATGATCAAACCATTTCTTTTTAGAGCTTGGCTTTCTGCACTCATTTGAAAAATGACCATTTAGCCCACACTTGAAACATTTGAATTTGGTTTTGTCAACCATGTATCTGTTTGGCTTTGCAGTTCTAAATTTTTTCTTGAATTTTAGCTTTGCAAATCTTCTAGAGAGAAAGGCTAGATGCTCAACCACTTCATCCATCTTATCTTGGCTCGGATAGTCTTCATCTTCAGCCATCAACCCTTTACCATTGCTCACTTCAGACATGCCTTCACAAACACTAGTGTTTAGTGTAGTTTTACCAGCTTCAACCTTCAATTCTACCACTCTCTCTTGCTCAGCTACTGATGGAATTTACGGATGAGCGGAAGCGTGAAATAACATTTATTCCGTAAAAACCATATACCGCACATATAGAAAAACGTATAAAAGGGAAAAACTGAGAAATCGAAATCATACCTCGTGAATCGAAGCTTTATAAAAATGGAGTGCTAGCAGTTGCTCCTCAATATGTGAAGCACTCTACCGGTATCCACCAAGAATGATCCTCTTCGATGAACCTTTTTATAAAACTGAGCTTTTATAAAATGGAGTTTTTTTGGGGGAGAGAGAGAGAGGAAGAAGATGGAGGCTAGGGTTTTCACAAAACCAAAATTGTGTGTCTATTAAAAGAATGAGCCATCCATCTCATTCTATTTATAGGGCTCTCCTAGGGTTTTATAATATATCTTTATATATATATATTAACCCCCACATTTTATCTTCATAAAATGCTTTAATAATAATTAAAACAATTTTAATCATTATTTCTTTTCCTTAACTATTTAGAAAAATAATTCTCTCTCTCATTATTTCATCAAAGAAAATATTCTTTTATGGTGTGACCCTGTAGGTTCAATATTATGTCAGTAGTAGAAATAAATAATAATAAACTTTTATTAATTATTTACATGAATACTAAAATTCATTAAATATAATTAACTGATTAATTATATTTATTCTACATCGTGAGTGATGCTTCTCAACATATCGCGACTATCCGGATAATATGAATTCACTGCTTAGAATATCAAGAACCTGTCAGTGACTAGTTACCGTACAATGAATTCCTTCTACCATTATAATATCCCGAATAAATACAAGGCATGGATCTCGTGTCAAGCCTATCAAATTTAATCATATGATTTCTTATTCATAATGCAAAGTTCATATTAATGCAAATTAGAAACTCTTTTCTAATTTCATATACTCTGGCCAGAGATTCCAGAACTCGCATACTAAGAATAACATAGGATACTCTTTTCCTATACTGGAAGGGGTAGATCCTCTATTGACGTTAACTATCTCTATACACAAATCCCTATGCCCAGAATAGACCTAATGGATGTCCTTGAGACTAAGGACTAAACCAAAGCACGGTTCATTATATATAAGATACCTTTAACGATCTCAAGTCTAAGGACACTTGTACAACTATCACTCAGTGAATAACTATTGACACGTGAGTAATCTCCATTAGTTGTTCAACTTATCGAGTCATGTTCAGTGAACTTATTCCCTAATAAGCACCTACATACTAGCTATAGTGTCACCACACAAATGCCTATGAGAACAGACATCCTCCTGAAGGGAGCAAGCATAGTATGTACCAATCTTTGCGGATCCACTAACATCCGATTAGTTATCCTATGATCAGGAACTGTTTAAGTCCAGATTTGTCATCTTCTAGATCTCACTATTATAATCTCATTATAATTCTAGAAGCTTTACTCTAAACTATGGAACATCTTATTTAATACACTTTAAATAGATAAAGCCCATAAAAATATAACAAGTATTTTATTAATTCAAAATGAAATCAAAAAGGAATACAAGAAAGTTCTTCCTAACTCATCATACATGATTGGATTTAGGACAAACACTTTCAATCTCCCACTTGAACTAAAGCCAATCACCCTGGTATCTAATACTCATCTTCTCTTTATGACGATCAAAGTGAATCTGAGACAATGACTTTGTGAGTGGGTCTGCTACGTTGTTATGTGTTTCAACTCTCTCAATCTTGACATCTCCTCTTTCAATGATTTCCCTAATCAAATGAAAGCGTCGCAAAACATGTTTGGAATTTTTATGAGACCTAGGTTCCTTGGCTTGTGCTATTGCTGCGTTGTTATCACAATACAACACAATAGGCTCCTCAATGCTAGGAACAACTCCCAACTCAGAAATAAATTTCCTCATCCAAACGGCTTCTTTTGCAGCCTCACTTGTAGCTATATATTCTGCTTCCGCTGTGGAGTCAGCCGTTGTAGACTGTTTGGAACTCTTCCAACTAATCGCACCACCGTTCAGAGTAAACACGTACCCTGACATGGATTTGCTATCATCACTTTCTGATTGAAAACTAGAGTCAGTATAACCCTCTATTTTCAACTCAGATCCGCCACCAAAAATAAGAAAAATATCCTTAGTCCTTCGCAAGTACTTAAGGATGTTCTTCACTGCTTTCCAGTGGTTTTCACCTGGATTGGACTGATATTTGCTCGTCACACTGATTGAATAAGCAACATCAGGCCTAGTACATAACATCGCGTACATGATAGATCCTATTGTTAAAGCATAAGGAATCTTACTCATACGCTCTATTTCCTCAGTTGTCTTAGGAGACATCTTTTCGGAAAGGGACACTCCATGGCTCATCGGTATGAGACCTCTTTTGGAGTTTTCCATGCTAAACCTTTTAAGCACTTTCTGGATGTATGTACCCTGGGTAAGACCTATCATTCTTCTAGATCTATCTCTATAGATCTTCATACCGAGAATGTAGGATGCTTTTCCCAAGTCCTTCATAGTGAAGTTCTTCGATAGCCATACTTTGACTGATTGCAGCATCGGTATATCATTTCCTATAAGAAGTATGTCATCCACATACAATACAAGAAATGTTACCGTGCTCCCACTAACCTTCTTGTACACACATGGTTCATCTATGTTTTTGATAAAACCAAACTCTTTGATTGTCTCATCAAAACGGATGTTCCATCTACGAGAAGCTTGCTTTAAACCATATATGGTTCGCAGCAGCTTACACACTAGGTGTTAATTTCCCTTAGAAAGAAAACCCTCTGGCTATGTCATATACACTTCCTCTTCAAGTTTCCCATTGAGGAAGGCCGTTTTCACGTCCATTTGCCAGATCTCATAGTCGTAGTAAGCAGCAATCACAAGCAAAATCCGAATTGATTTTAACAGGGCTACAGGCGAAAAAGTTTCATCAAAGTCAATCCCTTGTCTTTGTTTGAATCCTTTTTCCACGAGCCTGGCCTTATAGGTCTCTACCTGGCCATCTGCTCCAATCTTTCTTTTGTATACCCATTTGCACTCAATAGGCTTCACACCCTCAGGTGCTTCAACCAAAGTCCATACTTGGTTGGTATACATAGATTCCATTTCGGATTTCATGGCACTTTGCCATTTCTCTGAGTCAACACTACTCATAGCCTCATTATAGGTCATAGGGTCGTCATCATCAATGATTGACAACTCATTATCATTCTCAATGACAAGGCCATAATACCTCTCAGGTTGGCGAGACACTCTCCCTGACCTACGAATGGGCTGTTCTACAGAAGGTTGTTCAGTCTGAACAGGTGTTTCCACTTGATTCGTAGTAGTTTGTGCTTCTTGAACTTCATCAAGTTCAATTTTGCTCCCACTGTTTCCTTCAAGGATAAACTGCTTTTCCAAGAAGGTAGCATGTCTGGAGACAAACACCCTATGATCGGTGTAAAATTAATACCCTAGAGTCTCTTTAGGATATCCCACAAAACTACATTTTACGGATCGAGATTCCAGCTTATCTGGGTCAACTTTCTTGACATAAGCTGGACATCCCCAAATCTTAACATGTTTAAGACTCGGTTTCCTTTCTTTCCATATCTCATATGGAGTTTTAGGGACAGATTTGGAAGGCACCTTATTCAGTAAATATGTTGAGGTTTCCAATGCATAACCCCACAGGAATACTGGAAGATTCGCATAGCTCATCATGGACCGAACCATGTCTAACAAAGTTCGATTTCTCCTTTCAGATACCCCATTCAACTGTGGAGTATATGGAGGAGTCCATTGGGAGACTATACCGTTTTCTTTGAGATAATCTAGAAACTCTCCATTTAAGTATTCACCGCCTCGATCTGATCGAAGAGTTATAATACTATGTTTGGTTTGTTTCTCCACTTCATACTTATATTCTTTGAACTTTTCAAAGGCTTCAGACTTGTGTTTCATCAAATACACATATCCGAATCTAGATCGATCATCTATGAAAGTAATGAAGTATGAAATTCCACCCATGGCTTGCGTAGACATTGGTCAACATACATCTGTGTGTACCAATCCTAGCAAATCTGCAGCCCTCTCTCCATGTCCACTAAATGGAGATTTGGTCATTTTACCCAATAGACAAGACTCGCATGTAGGATATGATTCAAAATTAAAAGGGTCAAGTAACCCTTCCTTATGCAATGTCCGCAGTCTATTTTCACTAATATGACCAAGTCTGCAGTGCCACAAAAAAGTGATATTTTCATCATCCTTTTTTCTTTTATTAGTATGTTCAATTTGTAGTAAATCATGCTCTACGTCACATACATACAAACTATTATTTAAAATACCACTTCCATAAAGAACGTTATCTCTAAGAATTGAACATTTATTATTCTGAATAACAAACGAAAATCCATCCAAGTCTAACATGGGAATAGAAATAATATTCCTCACAATCGAAGGAACAAAATAACAATTATTTAAAACAATAGTCTTGCCCGTAGGCATATGTAAATGAAATGATCCTACAGCTTCAGCAGCAACTCTTGCTCCATTTCCCATCCGTAGAATTACCTCATCTTCCTCAAGAGTCCTACTTCTCCTTAGTCCCTACAACGAATTGCAAATATGAGAACCACAGGCGGTATCTAATACCCAAGTAGAAATTTGATTTAATGACATATTCACTTCAATCATGAACATACCTGAAGCAGAAGTGGTAGTCTCACTACCCTTCTTTTTCTTCAATTCTGCTAGGTAAACCTTGCAGTTCCTCTTCCAGTGCCCCACCTTGTTACAGTGAAAGCAAACAGCTTTGCTCTTGGGGTCTTCAGCTTTTGGTGGAACAGGCTTTTTCTCACCTACTTTCTTCTTCTTGGAAGGGTTCTTCTTCCTTTTCTTAGGATTGGAACCTTCACCAATTAGAAGAACAGAGCTCTTCTTAGGGGGAAAATTTGATTCCGCGGTCTTCAACATGTTGTGGAGTTCAGCCAGGCTGACATCCAACTTATTCATGTGAAAGTTCACAACAAACTGCGAGAACGAACTCGGAAGTGATTGCAAGACCAAGTCTTGGCTCAGCTCCCCATCCATGGCAAAACCAAGTTGTCCAAGATGTTCAATCAAATTGATCATCTTAAGTACATGGTCATTCACGGATGATCCCTCAGACATCTTACAACCGAACAGCTCCTTCAATATCTCATATCGAGCTATCCTCCCTGCCACATCATATAACTCTTGTAGATGCATAAGGATAGTGTGAGCATCTATATGCTCATGCTGCTTCTGTAGCTCAATGTTCATGGAAGCTAGCATGATGCATTGAGCAACATTTGCATCATCTATCCACTTACGATACATAACATGTTCATCATTATGTGCATTGGTTAGCAGGTTCAGTAGGCTTAGGTGAGTCAAGCACATATTCCAGCTTCTCCATCCTGAGAACAATTCTCAAGTTTCGAAGCCAGTCAGCAAAATTAGGACCAGTCAACTTGTGAGCATCTAGTATACTCCAGAGTGATAGTGCAGAAGACATAACGAATATAGTAAATCTGTAAATGATAAACACATAACAACACTTAGCAAATAATCAATTTTATTTCAAAACACTATATGAATTGGGTCTTTATTCATAAGTGGCTCCCACTAGTTTATCTAATTTATACACCCCCTAAGTGAAAATTAGGCATTCATAATGCTAGTGGCAATAGGGATCCTACATTCCATTACACAACCTCGGCTGCAGCATGAAACGTCATGTGATGTTCAATAGGCAGACAACTCTTGTCAATTACATCTTATGTTATTCCCTAATATAATTTTAGCCTCTTGAATAATTGAGTCACGGCTGTAGCACGACAAACTCAATATTCTAAGTCAAGTCTAACCCAACATTTCGTACAATTGAATCAGTCTCCAATGGCCCACGGCTGTAGCACGTAACGACCTTTAGATTCTAATTCAATGTACACATCTCTATGTAATAGACAAGTATTTCTTATTTCGAAATCAAAGCCCTCGGCTGTAGCACGAAACGACAATGATTTAAAAATAAGAACCACTTTCTATCATGTTGGAAGGCTATGACCGACACAAGCCCGTTGTGTCATTGGCCAATTACTACTTGATATTATTTAATTTTAGAGGGATTATATTACGTTACAATCATAATCATATTATAAAGAGATTCTTCCTTTTAAATTAAATATTTCAAATCAACAATCGATAATCAGATGATTCCCAGATCGGGTGGAGCATTGTCAAAAGGCGTCACTTAATAACCCTTTCTTACAGATAGAAATCTGTTGTTGACAGAATCATCCTTTCTCTCAAAAGTGAAAATTCATATTTAATTACGTGTTTCATAAACACAAGAATCTCATGATTGTATTCATAATATTATTGTCAAGGCAAGAAACGATTCCTATTTTAGATTTTCTAGAGCACGCCTTATATTGATTTAAGTTCACCTAAATCTATCATCGCATGGTAAACACGGGCATATATCTCATATATAAAAATAAATAAACAAGTAAGCATGCAAGTAATATCATGTCACACATTGATATAATGATGTATGGATTTATTATAGCATTTAAAAGCAATTAAAACAATTAAAATATGCTTTAAAACACTTTCGGGAATATAAACAGTTCAAAACTTTTATATAAAAAATATTTGACCACTCCATTAGATCCGTCTCGGAAAAACGAATCCAACGATATATTGCACGCCCAAAACGGAGTTACGAAACTCCCAAAATCAAATTTTAAAAAGACAGATGGGCTGTAACGCATTACAAGATTGCGTTACAATCCCTGTAACGCATTCTGGTAATGCGTTACATCCCTTTTAAGCCATTAAAGGGTGTAACGCATCCCGGAAATGCGCAACAGGGTGTAACGCATTCCGGGAATGCGCAACACCCCCGCACGTGCGCCTCACGCGCCCGCACCTGGCCGACCGTTGCTCTGCATCAGTTTTTTTTTTCTTCTGCGTGCTAATAGTCCTGCCGCTTGTCTGCCAACCGTTACAAAAAAAAATGTAACCCCCTTTCCTTTTACTCCCTAATTAATAACTCTTTATTAATTTATTATTTTAATTTTATTATTAATAAATCAATTAATATTTAATGAATAAATTAATAAAAAATCAAAATAATATGATTTCTTAAATCAGGGAATAGCAGAAAATTACCAGATCAGCCATGGGTCCTTGTGCAAATTTTAATCATAATTATTCACATGCATAATTATTCCATGAATTTTAATTAAAACAATTTTAAAAAATTCATAACAAATAATCTACACATCACAAAATTATGAAAAAAATACCTAGACAATCTACAACACTTGTACAACCCAGATCAGTAGTCAAAATCTCATGCTAAAATTATTTCGAATTAATTCATAATTAAATCTAAATAAACTTGCAAAAATCATAATAAATCCATACATGCATAAAAAAATCTGAAATTTTTTATATGAATCTCTATATGCAGAACCTAACTCTGATGCCAATGATGGAATTTACGGATGAGCGGAAGCGTGAAATAACATTTATTCCGTAAAAACCATATACCGCACATATAGAAAAACGTATAAAAGGGAAAAACTAAGGAATCGAAATCATACCTCGTGAATCGAAGCTTTATAAAAATGGAGTGCTAGCATTTGCTCCTCAATGTGTGAAGCACTCTACCGGTATCCACCAAGAACGATCCTCTTCGATGAACCTTTTTATAAAACTGAGCTTTTATAAAATGGAGTTTTTTTGGGAGAGAGAGAGAGAGGAAGAAGATGGAGGCTAGGGTTTTCACAAAACCAAAATTGTGTGTCTGTTAAAAGAATGAGCCATCCATCTCATTCTATTTATAGGGCTCTCCTAGGGTTTTATAATATATCTTTATATATATTAATCCCCACTTTTTATTTTCATAAAATGCTTTAATAATAATTAAAACAATTTTAATCATTATTTCTTTTCCTTAACTATTTAGAAAAATAATTCTCTCTCTCATTATTTCATCAAAGAAAATATTCTTTTATGGTGTGATCCTGTAGGTTCAATATTATGCCGGTAGTAGAAATAAATAATAATAAACTTTTATTAATTATTTACATGAATACTAAAATTCACTAAATATAATTAACTGATTAATTATATTTATTCTACATCGTGAGTGATGCTTCTCAACATATCGCGACTATCCGGATAATATGAATTCACTGCTTAGAATATCAAGAACCTGTCAGTGACTAGTTACCGTACAATGAATTCCTTATATCCTTATAATATCCCGAATAAATACAAGGCATGGATCTCGTGTTAAGCCTATCAAATTTAATCATATGATTTCTTATTCATAATGCAAAGTTCATATTAATGCAAATTAGAAACTCTTTTCTAATTTCATATACTCTGGCCAGAGATTCCAGAACTCGCATACTAAGAATAACATAGGATATTCTCTTCCTATACTGGAAGGGGTAGATCCTCTATTGACGTTAACTATCTCTATACACAAATCCCTATGCCCAGAATAGACCTAATGGATGTCCTTGAGACTAAGGACTAAACCAAAGCACAGTTCATTATATATAAGATACCTTTAACGATCTCAAGTCTAAGGACACTTGTACAGCTATCACTCAGTGAATAACTATTGACACGTGAGTAATATCCATTAGTTGTTCAACTTATCGAGTCATGTTCAGTGAACTTATTCCCTAATAAGCACCTACATACTAGCTATAGTGTCACCACATAAATACCTATGAGAACAGACATCCTCCTGAAGGGAGCAAGCATAGTATGTACCAATCTTTGCGGATCCACTAACATCCGATTAGTTATCCTATGATCAGGAACTGTTTAAGTCCAGAGTTGTCATCTTCTAGATCTCACTATTATAATCTTATTATAATTCTAGAAGCTTTACTCTAAACTATGGAACATCTTATTTAATACACTTTAAATAGATAAAGCCCATAAAAATATAACAAGTATTTTATTAATTCAAAATGAAATCAAAAAGGAATACAAGAAAGTTCTTCCTAACTCATTATACATGATTGGATTTAGGACAAACACTTTCAGCTACCAATGCCACAGACCCGCCTTTCTTCCTTCCTTTCTCTATCTGATCATCTTGTTCCATTTCAAGCTCACAGGTCCTTAAAATTCCATATAATCTCTCAAGAGTAAAATATTTGTACTCTTGTGAATTTCTGAGAGAGACTGTCATTGGCTTCCATTTTTCTAGGCAAAGACCTCATAAATTTTAGGTTGGAATCTTTGGTTTGGTAGACTCTTCCATACAACTTCAGTCCATTTAAAAGCTTTTGAAATCTACTGAATATATCATTCAAGGACTCACCATCTTCAAAGTGAAAATGTTCATACTGTTGTATGAGAGGTTGCATCTTATTTTCTCTCACTTTCTCAGTTCCCTCACACAGTACTTGAACTTTGTCCCAAATGTCCTTAGCAGTTTTCTAATTTATGACATTGTCAAACATATCAGAATCAAGACCATTGAACATAATGTTCATAGCCTTTTTGTCTTTGTGGACTTCTTCAATATCTTCAAAAGTCCAATCTGTTTTGGGCTTCAGAATGGTTTGCTTATCTCCAGTAGCATCAATGGAATTTGTTACAACCTTGAGTGTAACATGAGGTCATTTTTCTATGCATTAGACTTAGCTTGCATCTTGAGAGAGTAGATGGAGGTGCATCTTCACTTTCCAGTGATGATAATTGTCTTTGTCCGGAATTGGAATCTTCACACCAATATCCTTTTTGCTCATATTGCTGAATTAATTTGATCTTTAAACTCTTTGTAAGCCAAGAGCTTGCTCTGATACCAATTTGTATTCTCTAACAATTCAACAACAGAATTACAGAAGGGGTAGAATGAAATTCTAGTTACTTTTTGTCTTTTAAGAAAAAATCTTCCTTTGATATACAACTATGTTTGAATATGCAAAAGTGCGGATTATAAATATAAAGTATTCAATCACACAAAGTAAATAAATACAAGTTTAAAAAATTTCTAGTGGATTTGTATTTTCACCAGGTCTGTATATTAATTGAAGAAAACTCTGTGATGTAAAGATGCACACAACTGCTTAGTACTACAACTTAGAACTTGAGAGTGCTAAGGATACAGCTTACAAAGACTCTCTAAATATATTTTTCTTATTGTACTTAGTTATTCTAAAATACTTGTTACACTTGGTATATATATCACCAAGTCTACATGTGCAATAAGAGAAGAATATTATTCCTATAAGCTAGGTCCAAGCACATGTTACTTCACTTCTCTGTCCAATACAATCCAAGTTAGATACTGCAACTTTGAACAAGCTTGTCTTGCATGGAAATGGAATTTCTTCATTTTCTTCTAACACCTGCAAACAACCTACCACATTCCTTTTGTGCACTATCAACCCATGTGACTCTGTCAGCTTCTGTCAAGTCCCTATCAACTGCTATCTTTGTTGATTATCCGTTGAAGCTTCATATGATTATCCGTTGACATTGTATTGATGTCATCCATTGAAACTTTGCATATAGTATTCGGAAAACTTTATATGTTATCCTCTGAAGACTTGACTTATTCGTTGAGGGCATATAGAGTTATTCGTTGAAGCTTTAGAGTCATCCGTTGAAGATTTGTAGATTAACGGTTGAAGCTGTTTTCCTTAGCAGTTGATACTCTTTCACTTATACAAAATTACAAGGCATTTTATATGTAAAATTAACCCACCTATTTTGTATATCTTTCTAATAGTCAACATGACTTAGAAACATACTAAAACTACCAAATCCCCCAGCTATTATAGTGTACAGAAATATGCTACACACTTATTAAAATAAGCTACTCTTTCAAAGGATAGATGAATGGCGTTATCCTTTGAAGGCTACAAAATTACACTTAATAAATCTACTAAGGTGTTTTGGTGAATTTTCATCAAAGATCACATCATATTCCTAACAAATACCATGTATAAATTATTGCAATTTATTTATCACATAGTTTTAATTTTTGAATAATTATAAATGCATGTTATTTAAGTAATCAATTGTCACACTAGATGTTAATAATGATTATACATGTACATAAATAAGCTATTTAGCATATAAATAATTGAAACCATCATAATTTACTAAGAAATGTAATACACGATAATTTACATATTGACACACACACATATAACTTAATCTTACTTTGTTAACAGTCGTGTAAATAAAAAACTAATATTTGTCTATACATACATACGTTGAATTTCATAAAATATAAATAAATTAAGATATAACATGTATTCAGTGAATAATATAATATATTTTTAAATAAATATCATATTAAAATCTACGATATTATATATAAGAATTAATTAACAATGTAAAATATTCGTGTGCACACTGATATGAAAAATAAATAAATTTTTGATGCGTGTCTATGCAATAAAATTTATATGGTTGAGAAAGTATATGTTATATATTTTTTTAGAAAAAATATAATGCTAAAATTTTAGTAAGTTAAGCAAATTGACAGTAAAAAATTAAATAACTTAACAATTATGGGATAAATGCAGTAGTGTTAGATGTACACATAATTCAAAAATTAATTCGATTATTCGAATATAGCATCAAAATCTACTCGATCTTAAAAATCTCAAAATTTGACTCTTTTTCAGAAATGTGTCAAATCTTGGTCGAATTGAAGTGAATTTTTCAATTAGGAGATTTAGATTGTTTGTTTATTGGATCAATGAAAAATTTTTTTCAATGAAATAAGGTGTTTGTATCAATTTACAGCGACATGGATTAATGTGTTCGAGACCTTTATAAGACGAGGTTAATAAATAATATATATCAAAATTGTAAGATTGATTTATTGTGATTTGTCATGGACTTGACCCGATTATCGCACGATCGAGTAAAACTTAGGGCGTTGTACTCGACCAATTTTTTTTCTATTTTCACTTTGTTAAAACAAAATATACAATAATATTATAATTTAAAATATATGTATGTAATTTTTTAATACAGACAAATTCTTAAAGAGCAAATTTGATATTCAAATTTATATTTCATACTGATTCAAAATAAAGATGTTAATTTGTTTTACAATTAAAAAAGTCTAACAATTAAGTAATTTTGAAACGTATTGACTTTACCGATTTTAGACAGTACCCTTATTATAAAAAAAGGTAAAACGACCATTTTTAATATAATTAAAATTATATATATAAATTTAAAAGTTTTTGAATGAAACGGTGGATTTTTTGCCATTGTTTGTACGAAACTATTTCATGTTATTATAAAATTATTTTCATATTTGAAATTATAATATATGAATGAAACTTGCATAGACACAAAAATTTATGATTTGATTCGATTTATTTTATATTAAAAGTGAAAAGTAATTATATTGATCATATAAATTATCGTATTCTCTCTTTCATAATAACTTAAAGCATTAAAAATTTAAGTACTAATATTTGTGAATATTTTATTGATTTATAATAGTTTGGCACAACAAGCCAATATATATGATTACTGAATATTATATGAAAAAGAGTTGAAATCATACACAAATAAATGACAATGACTAAAATAATGCTACATTAATCTCTTTATAGTAGAAATAATATGTAGTATAACACTATGTCTATCACACACAATAATATATTCTAAAATACATATTTTATGTGCAGATAGTAGTAGGTCTGCATATATTTTTTAACTAAACGTCGTCGTAAATAATTTAACAATATTATACTAACACTTCAACACGAAAAATTTATGATTAGGCTGAGACATCTTCTACATCAAATGCAAAATCATCTTACACTCATATATATGAACTACACAAATTGAATAAAAACAACAACTTATTTCACTTAGAGATCATATACAATCAAAATATTTGTTATCACCGGAATCATCAAAACTAAAAAAATATTATAATACAATAAATCATCAATTTATAGTCTAAATATTCATTGAACATAAACTATCTACAATGCTATTTTTTGTACATTTTTTTAATAAAATAAATTAATGGAATAAAAAAGTCTATACAAGTATACGGGGTAAGCGGGTAATAAACTGCTCCGCAATACCTCGTTGAATAGCAAATCATATCCTACAAAAAACAGATTCAGCCGAGCCTGCAGTCATAACTTTTTTATTCACGATCTTCTGTACTCTCCTAGAAAACTCAAAAGCATCAAATTCCAAGAATCCAAATATGTTAAAAGCAAAAGGCATGAACATGTGTTGATTATTTTTCATGCCTGATCATGTTTACGCACGTTTGCCTCAGCTGCTTTTGTAGCCGTCTGATCAACTACAAACGGTTCATTCCCAAATTCACTTAAAGGAGAAACTCTTGTTAGTCCATTCCCGAACGGTATATTTTAATTAAATAATTAGAGACTATACTTTCTTTATTAATCTTAAAAAAAATTCAAAAACTTATACATCAAATTTCGATATATTTTTAGGCTCATGTCTCGATGGGCTATTATGCTAGTTATACACTATATAATAATTGGCAATAATATTATTACTTATAATTTATTCATGGAGATCCAATATTGCATAAGCTTGTAACAAATCAGTAGATTGGTATTGAAAACACACTTTTGTGAAGGATAAAGTTACTGAAGGGATATCATGATATCATCGAGAATTCGGATAATGAGGAGGGTGAAGGTGTTGAAATTTCAGATTTTACTGATAACTCTCAGCAAATGATAAGAAAAAAAAAAGATTACAATATGTTTACTGATAACTCATACCCTATTTCATAAAACAAAAAGGTGGAAATCAGAATGTATCTGTTTTTCATATTGGCTTGAAAAATATATTTTTCAAATTCTCAATTACAAATAAGAAAAAAAAACCTCTTCTTGTTTGTATTGTTTACAGCATTCAACTCAAAGCCCCCATTGTTTCCAAATCATAAGATCTTTTCTCCAAGAAATCCTTTAGATTGGGGTTTTAATTTTGTTTCTTGGGTTCAAAATTGCAGGTATTTTTAGTCATTTTTCAACTTCTTGCATGCATTTTCATTTTCTTTTTTATGTAAATATGATTTCAAGGCAATTTTATTGTACTTGGAACCTGGGATTGTTGTATTCTCTTCAAAGATTGAATCTTTTTGTGTGTGTTTTGATTTTTACAAACCAAGAAGTTGAATTTAAACTTACCCACCTGAAATAAATTAAAATTTAGGGTTTGTGATTTATGAATGATTGGGATTTTATTGCAGGTGCATTGGATAATATATTGCATTTTGGTTGTTGGTGTTTTCATTTCAGATGTGTTCTAAATCCTAACAATTTGCCTTTTATTTGAGGTTTGTGTACCTAATGTTGAATGTAGAGGCTTATTTGTGTGTTTTTTTACGAATTGATGGAGATAATGATTTGAATTTGTATTGTTGTTGTTCTGTTTTTACGGCAAATTGATTAGGAATGGGGCATATACTGTATATTCTTGTTGCGTTTCCCTGCATGGTTGGGGCCATTACTTTGGCAATTTATCATATATACATGCACCTGTTGAACTATACCGAACCTGTTTATCAGAGATACATTGTGCGCATCATCTTTATGGTTCCTGTGAGTACCTTTGGATTTCTATAGTTCATGTTGAATTCTTTAGTTCTGTCACTAGCTTCTTTATTAGTCAGGATGCATTTATCTGTTTAGTTTTATAATTAGTTTTATACATCTATTCTTCATCAGTTAATTCATATTATTTTTTTTGTTCTCCATTTTTAAATAATTCACAATGTTTTAAAATTAATCAAGCCAAAATCAATTTAAGTTCCTCCTTTCATTAGGTTGTATCGGTATGTAAAAATTTGGTACACTACATACATATTGATGTTGTGGATGATAGAAACTTTTGAATTTATGGTAAACACTAAGTATGGAAAATAGATATATGGCTTGCACATATATTATATACCATGTCGAGTTTATAAATATGCTTATCACAGAGAAATTTGAAACCGTGAGTGTTCATATCTACTTTATCTTTCTTGCTCTTGTAGACTTATATTCCCATGTGTTAAGTATTACGAACCTTGCATATTTGGCAGGTTTATGCATTGATGTCGTTCCTGTCCCTTTTTGTAACTGAGAGCGCCACAATATATTTTAATTCTATTCGTGAAATGTAAGTGTTGCAGTATCTTTAATATCAAATTGTAATCTTTTATACTTTTCATTTCAGTTACCATTATATTAATTAAGTTTAGGTTATCATATTGTCTTCAGAATTATATTTCAAAAAGTAACTTGGCAAAAAAAATAGTAGCACTCCTAAAGTTCCACTTGTCACGCGGCATTCATTTTTTGTACATTTATTTGGAAAAAATCTAAGCGATGCATTGTTAGGGTGCATATATGCGTGATAATCAAGCACTTGTAGTGTTTATCTAGATCTTGCTCATTTCACAGTCGGCTACTCCAATTTATGGTGGAATCTGCCTTTGGTCCTCTGTGCTTTAGGATACCAATTAGCCATCATAGCTAAGGCTCACTCAATAAAAATGTATGACAGGTTGTGTTCCCTGCTTTTTTTTAAGACATGGATCGGAGCTATGTGTTTAATAACCAAATAGAAGAATGTATGGGATTTTCCTATTGAGGTACCTTTCATCAAAGAGTTTAAGATGTAAATTACAGACAAAAAAATGAGTTAATAACACAGGAAGTAGGAACACTTATATGAGATCCATATCACCTAAGTCGAAGTGTAGAATGGCCCATCTAATGTAGGACTATATATGAAATATATATGCTTCCTTGGATTTCGTAAAATATTAAAAATATGACTAATTGTATGTGCGTCTATGACTCTAATTTCTACAAAATTATGTAAATTTTTAGAGGATGGCATCTTAATGTAAGGCGTTGATATATATGAATAGTTTACAGCTCAAAATAAAAAGATGTATACGATTCTAAAGCTAATTCTTTCCTTGTACCAATATCTATATAATGCTTGAAAAAATTAAATTGCAGTGCTTGAACTTGGCTACATCATATAGTAGTTTTGATAAATTAGGGGAGACATTTTTTTAAGTACATTTATTATTTTTTTTAATCTGGTCGTCAAATATAGTACATATTCCTAAGTTGTACAGTTGTGGTGGATCTATATACGAGGAAATGTCTTTCGTAAAGGCAGTGTCAGCGTGTTATCTCTTGTCCCAGTATACACTCATTTAGTTTAAGCTATTCTTGTTTGAGTTTTTTAAAATGAAGCTATAATTTCAAGGGTTTTCCTTTGATTTATTTATGTTATTGATTTCAGATATGAAGCGTGGGTCATTTATAATTTCCTTTCCTTGTGCCTGGATTGGGTAGGTGGTCCAGGAGCTGTTGTATTAAGTCTAACCGGCCGTATTATGAAGCCAAGTTGGTGTCTAATGACATGTTGCTTCCATCCGATTCCACTTGATGGGTGAGTTATTTTTCAGAGCTGACCATCTGCGTGCAGTATTCGGGTACCTGATGTATGATGAGGTTTTTAAGTATAAATCTTTTTATGATTCGGCATTAGGAAGTTTAGGCTATAGTTTTTAGTAATAAATAACAGGGTCAGATGATGAAATTGAGCCGATCTAATATAAACGTCAGTTAACATCTTTCCGTCCTATATGCAATAGGGGTTGTTTATATGTTTGCTCTATAATGTGTGATGGTAAATTTTTGATAATTTTGGTTTTATATTAGCCAGGGTTATGTTATTCTGTTGCCTGATGTGATCTAATAATTGTACAAATTTTATGTTAATTTCGTAATAATTTAAAATAAGCTGAATGTTTACCCCCCCCCCATATTTGACAAGTCATTTTGCTGAAATTCTTAATGCTATGTAGGCGTTTTATTCGAAGGTGCAAACAAGGGTGCTTGCAGTTTGTCATTCTCAAGCCTATTCTAGTTGTTGTTACAATCATACTCTATGAGAAAGGAAAATACCACGATGGAAATTTCAGTGCAAGACAATCATACCTTTATCTCACCATTATCTACACGTTTTCCTACTCTACGGCGTTGTATGCTCTGTACTTGTTTTACGTTGCTTGCAGGGATTTGCTCCAACCATTTAATCCTGTTCCTAAGTTCATCATCATCAAGTCTGTTGTTTTCTTGACTTATTGGCAGGTAAAGAGCTTGATCATGTACATGTTTTACAATTTTAGTGATGTACTTCTGCTGCATTTTTTGTCTAAATTTTGTAATATTAGTTTGAACTGTCATATGCTTTATTATATATTTAAACTAAGTTCTTGTTGGGCTGAAGATTTTTTACCTTTTTTTCCTTGACTATTAATCCTAGTGAAAATATGAATTGAGCCACCCTGTCAACTCAAATTCTATAGCTGGAAGCACTCACCGTACCATGTTAATCATCCGATATCGTTCATGTATCCATTTCTATCTTTCATCAATCTAGAACTCGATAGACTAGACCAGAATCAAAATTTGTCAATTGTATATAATTGAGTTTATCCACCCAATTGAATCTAACTTCGTCTATAACTTATGTCCCTTCATATGTGTTCATTCATCTGTCCAGTTAGATAGATTCAGTCGAGGTCAATCTAATGACCATGAATGTTTATGTTGTGGTTGGTAATATAAATTTCCTTACTCTTTTACCCTTCAATAAAGGCAATATGGTAGAAGCTGTTATTTGACTTTTTCACCATTTTTTAAACAAATTTGTTAAAATACTGGCACTGCGGTTGAACAAGGTTCCGTTGAAAGATTATCCCATGAGGGATCATTGTATTTGCAGGAAATACTTGTATTGATGAATAAATGGGGTTTCTGTAAAATATATGTACTAATTGTTAAACAAAATTATGAGAAGAGTTGTTTATTTCAAGAAACAATTACCTGAAATATTGCTAATAGAATAATGAAAAAATCATTATGCTGATTGGAAACAAAAATTGCGAATATCTTCAATTTTTTGTTTAAAGGTGGGTGAAATTGTTTGAAGTATGTTGTATTTTCCTATTTATTCTCTTCATTTGTTGGTAGGGTGTTACATTTTTTTTGGCTGCGAAGACTGGTTACATTAAAGATACAGAAGAAGCTGCTGAAATTCAGAATTTCATACTCTGTGTTGAGATGCTCCTAGCAGCTATGGGTCATTTTTATGCATTCCCATATAAGGAGTATGCCGGTGCAAACATTGGTATTTCTCGTGGGTTTAAAGAAAGCTTATTACATGCTCTTTCGGTAAATGATTTCTACCACGACACTGTTCATCAGGTTAGCTGATGCACCTTCAGATCGTCTTGTTTCCTGCTTAGCTACTTTAAGAATGCATGATATTTTTTGTGTTCTCCATTGTACCTCTATTTATTACTAGAGTTTCTCATAAATCTTCCTTGCAGTTTGCACCAGCTTACCACGATTATGTACTCTACAACCATTATGAAGGTGACGAGGGAGCAACAAGGTACCGGACACGGACCTTTGTCCCAACTGGACAAGAGATGGATATGGTGCGAAAAAGCAAGAATACCTCAGGAAGCAATGATTCATGGTTATCCACTGGTTCTGACAATAGCACCCCACGTAACCAGAGTACAACATGTGATACTTCAAAGGCAGAGGCAACGAGCTCCTCCTTGCTGATGGAAAGTAGTTCTATCTCCATGCCATATGAAATGTCACTCATTGACCTAGACGTCCCCAATTATTCAGGAAAGGTACCTCCAACTAAGTACAATGGAACAAGGTGACAAGAACATTAGTCACGGATCTAACTAATTCAATTATACGACTTGAATGTAATATCCACTGCGAAAATTTTGAAGGGTTGTAATTTCCACTGGGCAATATACGGTGGGAAAATAATTGAAGGGTTGTAACATTCACTGCCTAAAGAACTGAAGAGCTGTGCTCGAGGTGCTTAGATACATGTCTCCTAGATTCTAATTCTGGGTCTTTTGATTGAACCAAATTAGTCCCATATCACTGATCTTGATATTGTCATTAGCTTGTACATTTAGGATTCTACTTTTTACCAATCAGTAATTAACCTTTATTGGCAGAAAAATGTTTTACAGAGATGATAATTTTCGGGATGATATTGGAACAAGATTATGATGACAAGATACTATTGTGAATTTATTTTCTTTGGAAACTTTTGAAGCAGAGAAAGAATTATATACTTTATACCAGTGTTTGATTTGGTTGTACCTATTGCATGTTTTGAAGTTGTCAAGACAAATTAATCTCAGACTGTTATTGTCAATTAAGACTTGAGACTAAGTTTCCTACCTGTTATTGTGGCTGGCTACTGCTGCTGTTGCTTCACGTAGAAGTGTAATGCTTGCTTCATGTTTTCATAACCAATCTTCATATATTCTTGTTGACTTCAGCAATTTAGGAGGAAATAATTATACAAACTCTGAATATTACCGTCATGTTGCAGAGTCCAAAAAATTCAGTGTATTGTTTTATGCCAAAAAAAATAAGTTCTGGTAACAATTAGTGTAGCTTATGTTTGGAAAAAATAACAATTGTAGTAGTGTAAATTTTAAAACAATAATAAAATATGTAAATATTTTGTAAATGAATGACTATTTTTTCAATATAATAGATATTAAAAAGAAAGATGAAACCCTTAAGTTGTAATGCAGCTATTATATACAAGAATGTATATAGAAGAACATGATGATAATATTACTGAGATTAAAAGTCTCATTAAAAAGACTAAATTATTCATGTTTGAATATTTATATAAAAGATGTGATTTGTGGAAATCGAACTCGAGATATTTCATTTACCTATACAGTCACATACCACTACACATCACATGTGCTTTTTATCATACACATATATGTAAGTGTACTAAATGAATATTTTATTTTACTTTAAAGATAGGTACTTGAATTCCGCAAAAAAAAAAGATAGTTACTTGAATATTTGTACAGTTAATTTTAAAGAATTGAATTCCAGATATAAAGTTAGGCATAGTATATAAATTGATTATTATCTTATTTATTAATTATTTTTTAGTATGAAAATATATCTTATATATTTTTAACATATTTTTTATTATAAAAATAATTAAAATGTACATATATAATTTTTAAAGAAAATATTCAAAATAAAATAGTTTATATATAAATAATCTATATTGGTATTACATATTTAGATAAGTTCGAATTATAATGAGTCAACACATTTTAGTTTATTTCGAATTTGAAATCAGAACTTGACCCGTTATTCAAAAAATACTCGAAATTTGACTACATGATGCGGGCGGAAAACATCGTCACATTCTACGTTTAGTAAATTTAAATTACAAGCTCGGCGAGAATATCTTACCAATTATGTGAAATTTTTTAATATTATGTTAATATAAATTAATGTGTTTGAGGTCTTTATAAGATCAAGTCAATTGATTGTTTATATTAAAATTATTAACTTCACTTAACGCATTATTGTTTTTGGGATTTGACCCGATTTTAAAAATATTCAAAATTTGATATGAGATCTCATGAGATTTGTTGAAATTACGATGATATATTAAATCGATTTATTTTTTATTTTTCACTTAAAAAACTAGCTTTTTAAAAAGATTCTTTTAGATAAGCAATATTTATTGATCAAGATAATATTGTACAAATATTTTAAATTATTTTAATATTTTGAATTCTTCAAATAAAAGTTATATATATACACTATATTGTAGAATTTGATTCAATGTATTATATATAATTTAAAGAAAAAATATATATTGCTCAATAATTTGAAGAAATTAACCAGTTCAACTAATGTTTATAAAACTTTATCGAATTGAAAAATATTTAATTTTAGGAGAATAGTATACAATGTTATCCAAATATTATTTGAAAAAATATTAGAGTCGTAATGAAAGAAACTTAAAAATGATTTAAATAACGATAATTTTTCCTTCGAATTCTTGAAAAACAATCATGAATATCAATAATAAGTCTTACAATATATAATTTATTTTTATATTACAACCATGATTGATACTCGATTGTGTAAAAAATAGATATGGATTGTTTGTCAGTGATAATGTGAATACCATATATAAATTATTGCAATTTATTTATTACATAGTTTTAATTTTTGAATAATTATAAATGCATGTTATTTAAGTAATCAATTGACTCACTAGATGTTAATAATGATTATACATGTACATAAATCAGCTATTTAACATATAAATAATTGAAATCATCGTAATTTACTAAGAAATGTAACATATGGCCATTTATATGTTGACACACACATATAACTTAAACTTACTTTATTTACAGTAGTGTAAATAAAAAACTAATATTTTTCCATACATGATTAAATTTCAAAAACTAACATTTTTCATTAAAATCAACTTTTATATTAACTGTAGTGTAAATTTTATATTATTGTATATTATGATTGCAAGTCATTCTGACTTCAGCTATGCATCTTTTATCTTTTTAAACTGGGTAAGTTAATTGGAAGTTAGTAGTGAATTCAGTAATAATACAGAAAGTACATATAATTTATTCAAATAAAATTCATAATTTTTAGTCAACTCTGTATTCAACATATATGTTAATTTTTAGTTTTTTCTTTATAAACATAGTAACGCTATTCTATAGATCAAGTTTAATAGTTTCGTTTTAAACGTACACTTACTACATGTTTATATTCATTCATTAAATACAAATTATACAACACAAACAAGAATATATATATATATATATATATATTGTACTTAATGAGCTATATTAGAAACGTTGTGTAATTTGACAATGTCTTGTACGAAAATAATACACATTGATAAACAAAAAAAACTTGTATTTGATATACGTTAGATATTGTACAACATATACAAATAATAAAACAACTAAAAACATTATAATTGCATGACATAAAAAATTCTAGAAAATGACTCGTGACTCGCACAGATTATTATGCTAGTTTATTCATGATGACCAAACCATCTTAAACTTTTTACACCAATTATATATATATATGATTCTACCTTATAAATAGCACTATTATTATATTTATTATATTAAACTATTTTATGAAATTTAATATTGAATTATATGTATATAATGATTATGTCCATAAATTTCATAACTTTTACTCTCAAATAACTTCAATTTCTAACATTTTTACAAACTCCTTTTATTTTTATTATATTTTTTATATTTTCAATTTTGTTTTTTTTTGGTTTCAATTAGCTCAAATTAAAATCCTACATTTATATTGGAACATTTTAGTATATCATTGTTGAATATTTTTATTACCTTTCATGTTTATGTGGTATTTCTTATGATTGCAAATTTATAGTAAAATTTAGCATACCATAAATTTTAATATTTCATTTTGTGATATTAACTTACTTTAAAATTACTAAATTGTAGTATATCAAAATATTAACCTTTACTATCAAACCATCAAAACTCACTTGAACTAATTATTTATAGATATGATATAATTTTGTAACTTATTACACAAACATGTTATTTACTTTAAAATTAAATATAGTAAAAAATAACAAACCAATTTCTTGCTCAATTCGCGCCTCTAATCAGACCATGCCCAACTAGCAATTAGCATATTGATACAACCAAATTTTGTGGAAACATTAACCAGAAAACAATTTCGAATAGACACGCACATTGCACACACGCACATTGCACGAGGGAGTGAAGATGAATATAATGTCTTATTGTCTACTAAGATAACTTCAAACAAATCATATAAGTACTTAAATTACAGTTTTTTCTACCAAAAGGGAACTAGAGGTTTCTGCCAAAAGGGAATTACATAGGATGCAAACTAACAGCAACGAGATGCACTCGAAAACGAACCCAAAAGACATAAGATCCATGACAAAAGCAATGAATGAGTAAAACTAATGCTTTATCAATGTTCCAGAAGCCTGCCAAGTAACTTCCTTTTCCTGAAAAATATATGCAGAAATTAGGTATTGCGCAACAGCAATAAGACGGTTATTTTTAGGCAACAGCAAAAAGACAAAAACTAGAAGAAATTTTGATGGCTTATGAGCCACAAGAGCAAAGAAGCTATGAAACTAGAACATATTCTATGAAGAGACTTGTTTTTCCATGAATTGCACCCACAGCAAAAACATAAATGCATGTAAACAATTTTACCAGCACATCGTGCACGACATTCAAGTAGATATGAAACTACATTCCCTGCAAATCAGTTGCTTACTTGCATAGACATACGAAAATTAAAGGAAAATTGGGTACGTGACAATTATTTGCTCAAAATAGTATGGCATTTCTAAATTAACCCAAAGGGCACATCAATGATATGCAATGCTTATCTAGATATCTATATCCTTTACTCATTATTTGCTTCAAATAAAAAACTCGAACTACTATCCCTTAAAACGGTACTAATCTATAGATGGACTAAGTTTTCTAATCCTCCAAACTTATACTGCTACCAAATATGGGCTAGGTGAACCCATTAAACATATAAAACGCACCCTTAAATAAACCAACCTATAATTTACAAGTAAACACTTTATTGCATTATTAACCTCAAAGGCCATGTTTGTTTGGAAGGATTATAATCCAGGGATAATAATCCTTTCACTATAATCCCCTCCTTATTTTTTTAAGGATTATAATCCTTTAAAATAATCCAATCCCGTATTTGTTTCTAAACATATCTTAAGAATTATAGTCCTTTAACTAGTCCTATCCCTTGTTTGTTAGGTAAAAATTTATAAATAGGATTAATCATATTTAAAAAAATAATTTTTAAATTATATTCAGATCATAATCAATTTGGTTTTGTGTAAAAGAATAAATAAACATATTTTTGCGGAAAAATTATATAAATTTTGCATACATTTGAATAAACTAGAAATATTTCATGATCATTAAATATTAACTACAGAAACATAATTCAATAATGTTGCAATAATAAAAGGTTCCAAAATGACTCCATTAAAATAGCTTATACAAAGTTACTGTGATGTCCTGTTACTGCACTGAGTTGAGAAATCTAGAAATCAGCATTTTGGAGTAGTCTCACACATGACCAGCTAACTTTAAATGCACCAATTCAGCTTGCATTTTGGAGTAGTTTCACATTGCTCTTTATCCAGATTTTCAATAATATCCGCAGGGGCCTCTGTATGTTCACCAGTAGCTCTGTCCTTGCCAAAAATTTTCTGCCAATCATCATACCACTCTACGGGCTTGTTACGAAGTTTAGCCAATTCTGAATCTCGCTGCAACAAAACAACATTTAAGTGTCACAATCACATATGTTTTGTTCAATTTAAAAAATAGAAAAAGATGGCATAAAGTATCTCAACTTTAAAGTTCAGATTCAAAATTACACATACGTAATAGTAATAAAATTAAACATTGAGCTATACTAGAGCAGGGTAATATTATAGTCTATAGATAATAAATCCACTACTAGTACTTGTACTAACCAGACTAAAAAATAACTAAAACCGTCGTAGCC
Organism: Apium graveolens; assembly: GCF_009905375.1. Taxonomy (NCBI): domain Eukaryota; kingdom Viridiplantae; phylum Streptophyta; class Magnoliopsida; order Apiales; family Apiaceae; genus Apium; species Apium graveolens. The sequence goes on from NC_133655.1 coordinate 239,599,972, forward strand.
TTGAGTTAAATAACTAAAATCAGACTACTACTAATTTATTCTTTTAAATTAAAAAGTTAGTATTAAATTGGTTCGCGGTACTTGATTTATATATATTTCAGGTAAGCCAGCAGATATGCAGCATACATATCTGCAACTTTAATACTAAAACACAAGTCATTGCTTGGCTTATAGTATCCATATACTGAACTCAGAACAAAACCAAAGATATGTCAACTAAATTTACTAAAAGATTTGATAAAAACTTCAATTACCTTGCACATTTGAGTCCACACATCTTCATCATCAATACTCAACATTTTATTAGAGTCATTCCAAGCAATACCACTGGTCGCCAAAGCACTGTAGACGGAACCCCATAATTTTTTCCACGTCTTTATTTTCGACTCTATATGTGGCTTTTCACGCAAATCAGTACCTGGAATGAGTTTGATCATATATTTTTCCAACTCGATTAGATAGCCAGTTTTGTATTGCCCATTATCCAACTTGTAGCCATCCGCAATTATTAGATAATAAGAATCTATCAAAGCCCTTTCTTCTACTAATGTCCAAGTCCTCCTATTCCTTCCTTCTCTGGGATGTTTTCCAGTTGATGAGGATGCCATTAGAACTTCTGCAACAGACAACAGGATGCCATTAGATTCTAGTAAAAATCATAACATCAGGGTCAGGGTCACATTCTACTAATGTATGCTTTGATACATTTAGGCATATAGCCAAAGATACACTGGTTCACTTTCTATCAAACTAACACATTAAGCTGTTTTAAAATGCACAAGTAATATTGGTAAAATTCAGTGTTGCAAGCCAAATGCATTTTCACAACATACAAAAAAAATCAGACTCAAACCTAGCAGAATGTAGTATATAGGTTTGTTAAAAATACATTATCCTTAATTTTAATTAATCATGAACACTGTCAACCTGTCATGTTAACATAACTTGATTACTAATAGATACTGCCTACCTGATTTAGTTCAGTGACAATTGGGATATTAATCCTAATTAAATTCTATATATATTAAAATTAAGTATAGCATAAAACAAATCTCAATTCTGGAACTGAAAAGAAGTATAAAACAAAAGCAAGCAGAAAATTGTCATAAATCTGCCAGTTGACAGAAACTAGAACATCTATTTCTGTAGTGCTCTTGGTCAGGTTGCACCAAATCTTGCCGCTGTTGCTAAAGGTTGACAAAACCTAATGAAATGTAATTACTGATCAAAAGCAAACAAATAAAAGCAAATGTGGGTATTGGGATTACCTCTGCAAGGAAAATGAAGTATATGAAACAGAGAATCGAGGAGACACCCTGATTCAAGCGAGCAGATCGTAATTCACCCTGATTGCTGTCAGACATCACAGTTTAAAATAGTTATCAACCATTTAACTAATATACATGTATTGCAAGTGAATGGAGTTGCACATAACTAAAAAAATCAATTATCCAAGTCACAGACATTATCAATTAAATATAAAATATTAAGAAACCAACAAAGAAGAATTAAAAACCAACAAACTTTAATGTAAAATGATCAACTGATCAAACTAAAAAGCTAGTCTCAGGATATTAATATAATCATGTCACAATACAAGGTTTCAGAAATCTTAAATTTAATGCTATTACAATCAACTACTACTTTCAGCCTTGCCAAGGAGCGAGACCTCTCTTTACCCTCCATTCATTATACATTTTTACACCCATTTGACGTCTCTTTTCCGTCCATTGACTAGATGGCTCACATGTATCAATAATGTTAGAATCCAAGTTGATTGCTGATTGATTGGCTTGATCATCATAAACTGCATCATAAGGATCACCGCCCATTTCCTTTCGAATCAGATTGTGCAAAAGGACACATGCGGTGATAATGCGACACTGAATTTTGTAAGGATAGAAGGAAGGGCTTCTAAGAATGGACCAACGTAATTTAAGAACTCCAGAAGCTCTTTCAATTACATTACGCGCAGCAGAATGTTTCATATTAAAGTATTCTTCTGGACAAGTCGGACGCCTCCCCTTTTTCCATGTTGCTAAATGGTACCTATGTATCCTATGCGGAGCCAAGAATCCATCACCATTTGTATATCCGGCATCACAAAGATAATAATATCCTATATATGTTAAAGTTAAATTTATGATGTGAAAATTTTAAATTTACAATGACTAAAGTAACTATACAAGAGTTTTAGTTTTACCGGCAGGAACTCGTAAACCATTCTTACGAGTTATTGCATCTCGAAGTACTCTGCCATCTGCAGCAGAGCCTTCCCAACCAGGTAACACATAGGTAAACATCATATTCGGTTTACATACTCCTAAAACATTGGTAGAAATTTCACCCTTTTTATTCCTATACTTCGTATGTTCGTGCGGAGGGACTCTAACTCTAACATGAGTTCCATCAAGAGCACCTAAACAATTCTACAAAACAGAAAAATATTTAAAAATTTAAAAAATTACAATTATGCATCAAAAAAATTTAACAGCCTTAAGTGATGATATCTACCTGAAAGCATTTCCACCTAGGATCATTGCAGGATTCGGTAATTGGTTCAGGCTTTTGTAAAAGAACATCGTGCAACCGTAAGACACAATTAAGAACTGTATTGAAATATTTGCTCACGGTTTCACTTGATCTTCGATAAGTATGTTTAATTGACCTATTTTTTTGATGGCCAGCTAGTATGTGCAAGAAAAAACAAACTTGTTCTTCAACGTTCACATTTCTTGAGTCGCTTAGACCATACTCCCGAAGCAATTCACACAAGATATCATATGTATTTCTATTCATACGAAGTTGCTCCTTAAGGGTCAAATCTCCATCGTTAATGGTATCATCCAAATAATCAGCCCCCCTTTTTCTACGAAGTAATCTTATATCCCTACTAACTCTCGAACCACTTTCAGAGGTTTGATGCAACAGACGTATTAAATGCATAATATGCACATATAAGGACATTATCATACTCAAATGACGAACTAGTTGATGTAATACCATCAAATCATCCAAGGAGGTCATAATGATATCTATAAAACAGAGTTGCTGTAAATAACTGATTCGCAGAAACAACATAAACTTTAACACATGAACTAAAACTTGAGTTAGACATTCAAACAAACAGTTTGTCTACATTAAAAATTAAAAAAATAAACTACTAAAAAACAACAGAAACATATCACACAAAATAAAATAACATAACAGATACATAACATTGCATTATCTGAAAATTGAACTTGTTTTAAATTAAAAAATTATTCTATAATCAGAATGCATCAACAAGAATTTATCTGATACACAAAAACACAAAAACTGATATCAATGTAAAAGATTCTTACCAGATAATAATAGAGATTGTAGTTATTTAGAACCAGAAGGAAAGTTGTAGGTATATATTTGTTTGTACAGAAGCCATGGAGGCATGGAGGCGGCTGAGTAGAAAAAAAATGAATGAGAAATGCAGGGTTGTAGATATACATAGGTATGGCCGTAATTATTGTAACAAAATAAGGGTATTTTTGTCTATAAAATTTTAATACCCTTGTTATACCTTCACGAGGTATTATATTATCCTGTTGGATAATAGAAAATGTTATCCAGCTCTTATCCTAGGATTATAGTCCATTGCTCAAATTTGTAAAACAAACAAGGGATAACTTTTTTTTAAGGATTATAATCCAATCTCCTCCTTTATCCCATTAAACAAACATGGCCAAAATGTACTGGATCCGCCAGACTGAAATGGGAGATGTCCTTGTTAAGAATCGGGGTTACTCGTACAAAATGTAATTCTGAAATGACTTCTACAAAGAAAGACCTATTAGAATTGGATTAGATAAGGAAGTTGATAACTTAACTATAAAAGATGAGATGGAGATAAAAAAAAATTAAATCAGTAATCAGTACCCACTTTTTACATTTGCTTTTAATTTTCCTTAAATAGAGTATAATAGGATGATCAAAAACAATTTTTTTTGAAAGGTACTACCTAGTCATAATTTCTAAAAAAACAATCAGTTTTTCTATGGACCTAACTCTTTCTGACCCAGGAGAAGGATTTAAAAGCATTAACTTCTTGAAAAAACGAAACCTAACCTACAGAGAATGCATTAATTACTGAATGTGTTGATGCATCCGCATATATTTTAGCTCTGTAAATAATAAATGTTGCTACTTCAGAAGAACCTATTGGCACTATGCATTCAACATTTTATACAAAAACCAGATAACCAATCAAAGGAAGTCTACAATTAATAGGAGCATGTTTAGTTATACGGGAAATTAATTTAATGGGCGCACATACCTCACAATATATAGCTTTCTTGAAGTAAAAAACACACTTAACATACAATTTGGAAGAGGCAGAAGAAAATTATCATCAGAAAAGGTTGTGTTAGTTTACCTAAATGAGGCAATAGAATTCAGTCCTTTTTAAGATAGCTCCGACAGCACACCAACGCATTAGGAAGATCTGGTCCTAGGAAAGCTAGATTTGTATCAGCCGGTCGAAAATCTCTGTAATAATAAGCTTCAAATGAACTGACTACTGAAAATGGTATTGCTAAAAAGTCGCGGGCCATCTTGGATAGTATAGGATATTTGGGGCTTTCAGTTTTCCACCAACTCATCAAGTCAAAGTCTTTGCTCCACGGCAAGACGGGCTCATCAAAATACCACTCCAGTTCAGACTTTGGGGGTCGATAGCTTGGTTTGAGAAATTCATTATACTCATCCAAACAATTAAACCCAAAGTTACAATTTTGGAGTCTCTCAAGTGTATAGCGAGGAAGATCTTCTGAGTCCGAGAGAAGTTCTTCCGAGTCGGAAGGAAGTTCTTCTGAGTCTGAATCAGAGAGCTTTGCAGAGGGCTTTATATCAGAAGGCTTTGAACCAGAGGGTTTTGGATCAGAAGGCTTTGAACCAGAGGGTTTTGTATCAGAAGGCTTTGAATCAGAAGGTTTAGTAGTCTGTGATTCAAAACTATGAATCTTATAATCATCATATATACCCCGAATTGCCTCCAGAACAGATGTGACCTGCTTGTTTCCCGAGTTACCCTCAAACTTCAAAGAAGAAAATTCTACATATTTCATCTTACAGCGAGGATCCAGCACAGTAGCAATAGCCAACACCATGAACATGTCATTCCGGTACTCATCAAACTGCTTTAGCATTTCTGTAATTATACCTGAACTGTCAGGACTAATAGACTCTTTCCTCAAGCTTGCCTGAAGCTCACAAAGATTATGAAGATATATGCTGGCAGTAGGTTTTTTTGTGAAGAACAGTACCTCTGCTGCATTATATATGTAATCCACCAGCCTACAGACGTATTTAAGTTTCGTCCATTCTTCCTCAGTAGGTGGGTCGAAGAAAACACTTCCAAATTGCTCCGAAAATTCTCCATCAACCTCCGCCTTTATTGCATCCTGTAGTCTACCGAATGTAATGTGCCAGTACATGAAAGATTGTTGCAAAATTTTCCAGATTATACTGTCAATGTTCTTAAAAGCTGCTTCCACCATTTTGCCTAGAAGGTTAGCACAACAGTAGAGTTTAAATGGCTAGCATTTTACTTGCAGTGTTTTCTTCTCCTTAACCTGATCTTCGACCACCTCAATCACTTCATAAATCATATCACGATACCCATGAGTCACAGTGGATATCTTATTCTCAATGCGTAAGTCTGATATACGCTTCAGAATTGTCTTGTCATAGCCAATTTCCATAATGCGGTCTACATCACCATAGTAAAGAACCCACGACTTGGGTTTCCAATTATCATCAATAAAATGAGCTCTTAGACACAAAATGTCAAAAAGATCTTGTTCATCAGAATCTTTGGGCCTACGAAGACCATAAGTGTCCAGCTTGACCATGTCTATTGAGAGGGCAATCCGTGCATCTAAATTTTCAATAACCTGCACAACTTTTGCTCTCTCTTCCAGATAAACTTTGAAGCAACTATGTCTTAGGTCACGATAATTAAAAGGAAAGCTCGGGTTCATTCCAGTTACCAACGTTTTAATAGCTGGTAGCGTCACATGTTCATCTTCACAAACAAACCTTGCCATAGCTTCATAAACCTTTTCAACATCACAACCACTCTCATTATCGCTAGCAGTAGACTTAGGGAAGAATCTTGTAATACGATGACTAGGTATGACCTTACGTTTACTCTTATCCATATCTGAAAAACAGAATGCAAATGTACAAGAAAGAATCTGTAAGTAACAGTCAACCAAAAGTGCCCAAAACTAAATCTTCATAAATTAAAAAAAAATGTAAGTTTGGACCAAATAAAGCCCTCAAACAAACACAACCACCCCCATTAACCTGGTTAAAATCCCATGAAATAAACGAAACAATATATTACAATATAATTTTGACAAATGTTTTTATACTAATCTTAAAACCCTATCAGAAACCCTACATTTTTTACTGAAGTAAAAAATGTATATTGTTTGGGGGTTTAACAGTTTATTAATTTTTTTGATCCAAACACAACACAACCATATCAAATATATGACAAATAAGAAAACAGGACAATTGAACACTCATTTCAAAACATTATAAATATGCTAATCACATTTTAAATAAGGATCAAACAGGGGGTATGCATCAATCAAATAAACATGTATTGATAGATACAAAGAGATATGTATGTACATGACGATTGAAGATAAATATGAGAACCTGAATTGGGGGGACGAAACGAGGAATGCGAAAACACTCAGAGTCCAACTCAACCCTCTGCTCCTCTAAAGTAATAAAGGGGAAGTGGGGGTAAAGTTATTTACCGTTTTAACCTCAATTGGAACTCTAAAATTATATCTAGTTTTTCACTAACAAATTTCCTCCATTTCTTTTGTCCATCGATCATTTAAATCATTTAACCTTGTTAGTTGAAAAAATGAAAAAAAAAATCCTCGTTAGGTGAAAAATGCTTTGCTGATGCTTCAGTGTTTACACAGTAGTTTAAACTAATTAACGTGATTATAGGAATATTGAACACTTGCGATTACAATAACGAAAAGTTTTAAATTTTTCTTGCCCTTAAAAGTATGACCGGTTAGGGTAGTTTCATCCTCGTAAATTAATGTTTTGCCTGAATTTTGTGATTGTTACCGGACTTGTATTTTCTAGAAAAAGTTGTAGATTGCGGTTTGATGAGATCCATAGTCCATGATATTGCAACTGCAAATCTTTTTTTGTCAATGAATTGTGAGCAAATGTCGTAGAATCTGAAAACCAATTTTTTTGGAATTTGGCTAATAACATGATGCAATCTATTGCCCGTGATTGCAATTTTCGATTTCAAAACACATAATTTTTGGTTCAGCAATACGGTTTGATTCCAAAACCAAACCCCATCATCAAAAAGAAGAAATTTACACAGATAATAATAATAATGGAGTTTCCCTTCAACTAATTAAATTGCTTATGGAAACATAACCGCAAAGCGTAAAGGTCTGGATTCTTGTTAAGTAGGTTCATTTCCATGAACTATTCCCCGTAAAATTTTTTGTTCAAAAGGAAATCAGATTGAACGCAAACCAAAAGACAACAGATCCATCAATCAAAATACATAGATTCACGAAGTTTTTTACCAATGCATATTCCATGCTCCTTAGTCCAGCCAAATGACTTCCTTCTCCTGGAAAACATGTGCAAAAAATAGGTACAGCTTGTGAGTCACAACTGAACAAAAAAACCCACAGCTTAGGTATCTCTGCATGGCTTATGAATTGCGAGCCGAAACAGAAAAAAAAAAAAAAACTCTCTGCATGGCTTATGAATTACAAGCCAAAACAGAAATTAAAACTATGAAACCAGAACCAGAAGGTCTTCTTCATTAAGAGGCTTGGATTAAAGATTAGAACTCATAACCCGTATCATCAAATTAGTGAAATATGAGACTGAAAGAAATGCCCGATACAGGATACTGGCATGCTTTAAAAAAATTCTGACACACCAAATAACGTTCTGTCTTATATTTCTTTCTCAAAATAAAATAAACTTCAAATGAAAATGACATGTTTCACCTGGCTCGTAATTTTCTTTTCAAAATAAAAAAAAACAGATAAATACTTTATCTAGGAGCAAGTCCTAACACAACTCTTTTGAAAAGACAGTTTTATATACACTGTCCATGTTTTCTAGTCTGTCAAATAGAACACCAGTGAAATTGGGTGCGGTTAACCATATTGAGTATTGAGCCATATAAAAACACCCTTACAAAATGAACCAATTAAAAAATAATACGCCATATTATTCATGCATTGACAAAAACTCAAATGCATACATGATCCTCCAAAGTAAATACGGGTTCTATGAAGACCACTCTATATTGGAGACCCCTAAGGCCTATTAACCTATTAATTTCTGTAGGATCAAGTATAATCTAATGATTCTAATAAAGACTGTACACCTTTTTTTTACAACTTACATGTCTAGCAGCAGTTATACATCCATTTATCCAATTTTTTTCTAATTTCCTTTTCAGCAAAATTTTGTCACCATAAACTCTATCACAACTTCACTTGTAGTTATGTTCTTCACAAATCTTCTAATCATAGGTACCAAGATAAGTAAGTAAATCTGGAATGACCTTCTGTGGAGGAAGGCTTGTCAAAATAAAATTACACGATCAAGGATGGACGCAGAATCAAAACAGGGGTCAATTTTTTTAAACCACGTATATAAAATACACTTTATCATTCATAATCATATCAAAATAAAGACTCATTTGTTTTTTTCCTTCAGTTGATACTTCAGCACCCATTTGTTTTCAGTTGATCATCGTTTTTCCAGAATATAGTCCAATTAAATTATCAGATTTTTTTTCTTCTCGGGAGTTGCTTGAATTATAACAAATTGACCAATTAGATTTGTTCACGGGCCTAATTACTCACGACCCTATATATCAGATATGGAAAAATTAACTTTTATAACATAAAAGATGACAAAGTGAGACCTAGTCGCCAGAGATTGCACAAATTCTGCCAAGACAGAGGTGAAAACTAATAGGTGGCACTAAATATGTTCATGCATCAATGCATACATTTATGTAGCTTCTTCGCAAATACTAACTTTGACACATCAAAAGGAGATATTGGAACACTATATTGATTTTTTTTAAGAAACTAGATTAATAATCATTTTGCAGAAGTCACGGTTATAAAATAGTTTATTCATCATTGAGTGATTTAAAATTTATGAGCTTACACACCTTATGTTAATTATTTAAATATGAAAGCTTTACTGTAGCCAAATTAAAGTAAAACAATTGACTTATAATTTGGCCAAGAACAATATTCATAAGAAGTCTAATGTAAGCTTACCTTGATAATGCAAGAGATCTCAGTGCTTCTGAAGATAGTAGCTTCGACAGCACACCAAGGCATTAACTAGATCTGGTCCCAAGGTATCAAGAGATTTATCAGCCATTCGAGAATTTCGGTAAACAAAAGCTTCATATGAACTGGCTACTGAGAATGGTATTGCTAGAAGGTCACGTGCCATCTTGGATAGTATGGGATATTTCGAGCTTTCAGTTCTCCACCAACCCATTAAGTCGAAATCCTTGGTCCATGGCAAGACAGGCTCATCAATATACCATTCCAATTCAGACTTTGGGGGTCGATTGTTTTGTTTAACAAACTCATTATACTCGTCCATACTATTAAACCCAAAGCTGCAGTTTTGGAGTCTCTCAAGTGTACGCATAGGAAGATCTTCTTCTTCCCAAGGTAGTTCTTCTTCTGAGTCTGGATCAGAGGGCTTTGAATCAGAAAGCTTTGTTTGAGAAGGTTTCAAAGAGTTCAGTTCTTCAACACTATGCATATTATAATCATCATATATTCCCCGGATGGCATCCAGAACAGTTGTGACTCTCGAGTTATCCAAATTATGGTCATACTTCAGAAAAGAAAATTCTACATACTTCATCTTACAGCGTGGATCCATCACAGTAACAATAGCCAATGTCAAGAACATGTCATCCCAGTACTTATCAAACTTCTGTAGAAGATCTGCAGCTAGATCTAACTTGTCAGTACTCATAGATTCTTTCCTCAAGCTTGCCTGAAGCTCGTGAAGATTATGAAATATAAGCTGGCAGTAGGATTCTTTGTGAAGAACAATACTTCTGCTGCATTATATATGTAATCCACCAGTCTACAAACATAGCTTAGTTTCTTCCATTCTTTCTCATCAGGTAAGTCTGAAAGCTCAGAATGATATTGCTCTGAATATTTTCCCCTAGCCTCCAACTCAATTGCCACTTGTAGATTACTTAATGTACTATGCCAGTGAGGGGAATGTCTTGACGTTCTATCAATGATATCGTCAATTTCCTCAAAAGCCGCTTCCACCATTTGACAAAAAAGATTAGAACAACAATGTATTTTAAATGGCTGGCACTTGATTTGCAGCTTTTTCTTCTCCTTAAGCTGATCTTTCACAGTCCCAACTATGTCATCGTATTTAAAAATGTCCCCTGGTGTAATGGTGGATATCTTACTCTCAATGTGTAAATCCAAAAGACATTTCAAAATGGTCTTGTCAAAGCCATTTTTATAGATGTGGTCTATACCAGCATAATAAATAACCCATGACTTCAGTTCCCAATTATCCTCAATAAAATGAGCTCTTAAGCACAAATAGTCCAAAGGCAGTTGAAAACTATAATAATCAGTACTGTCACGCCTAAGTATATCCATCGACAGGGCAATCAATCCATCTAAATTTTCCAAAGTGTGCATAACTTTTGCCTTCTCTTCCTGATAAACTTTCAGGCAACTACGTTTTAATTCTAGATAACTAAAAGGAAATTTCGGATTAACTGCCCTCATCAAATCTTTTACAGATGAAAAAGACACTTCTGCTGAGCAAACAAACCTTCCCATTTCTTCATAAATTCCCTCTACATTGCAATTAGACTCATTATTGCGAGTAAAATTGTCTTGTTGCTTGTCAGCTTCCGGAACAAATTTACGTTTACCCCTATCCATATCTGAAAAGAAAAACAGCTCAAGAGCAAACTAAGAAAAAAGCCATAATCCATAATCCAACATCAAATAAACTATAGTCTCAGCCCACCCCATAAAATATTTTCTTGTCAAAATAAAAAATGGAATATGTAGGATAATAAAATCAAAATCTAAGTGGGCATAAATCACTATATAGATAATAATATCGATTTCAAGTGAAAATTAAAGCAAACTGTGTACATGCCAAAATAAATTCTTAACCTAATAAAGAAAAAACACCACAAATTTAAGCTCTACAAAAAAATTGCATTCTCTAATACCCTAGTATAAAATAAAACCTAACCTAACAAGTGCATTTCTTTCCTGAACTAATACTATTTACATGGAGAGAAAATAACATAAACAATTTTCATTTCATTTATTCAAGCAGAATGTAAACATATTAACAGAAATGAACCCTAGAAATTGAAAAGAAAATTACAAAAAACATTTTGCATTTTTTCACTGAGCAGTAAATGAAAATTAAAGTGAATGTATGTGCAGAGACAAAGAAACCTGATCAAACGACAGAGAATGCGCAAACACCGGGATACCAAACAGTGTACAGTGTTTAGTCTTTGGCGTCCTCTTAGTTTATGCCGACCAAAGGTAGGGAATTCGATTTCCATCTATATTTTAATTCAACGGTTATTTCCTTATTTTGGTTAATAAAAATAAATAAAAATAATGTTATATATATATTAAATTACTAAATTATTACTCCCTCACAGTCCCTTCCAATTGTTTACATTTATGAGAGAGTGTCCGGCACGCATTTTAAGGTGCATGAAAAGTATAATTATGTAACTTATTTTTACAATTTTCTTTTTCTGAATAAAAGTTGAATGTTTTAATTTTTATTCAGAAAAACAAAATTATAAAAAACAATTACAGAACTATACTTTATATGTACCTTAAAATACGTGTCGGACACCCTCTAAAAAATGTAAACAATTGAAAGGGACGGAAGGAGTATATATAATCTCTTTATTCCGCTAAATTAAAACAAAAACTTATCATATTAAACTACGATCCCAACTCATTCCTAGTTCTTTTATTATTTTAATTATAAATCTATAATTATTATATATATCATATAAATAGATTAAAATTAGTATATAATTGGATAAAAAAAAATCAAAATTTATTTAAATATTAATGGAACCTGTGTATCGCACCGAATTCAAGCTAGTATTTTTTTTTAAAAGAAAAGCCGAAAAAAGTTTAGCAAATAATGTGCATGTTTGAGAAATTTTAAAATAAGTAACTTACGACTTAAAACGAATAAGTGACTTACAACTGATAAGTAGATAAATACTTATAAATTATATAAGTGTTTAGATAATTTTACTTAAAAATCAGAATTTCTTTTAATTGAATAAATTAAAATATTTTTTTTAAATACAATTAAATTAGTTTGTGATTGTAAAATTAGAATAATATTTAAAAACATATAGTTTAAAATTAAATTTAATAAAAAAGTGAAAAAATCAAAATAAATTGAGAAAAAATATTTTATTACTAACATTCAACTTATCAGCTTATAAGTTATAAATTCGACTTATAAATTGGATCGAGAAACACACTTCAATAAGTACTTACCGACTTATAAGTAAATAAACAACTTATTACGAATCAACCGAACAGGCCCAATATGGTTGTATTACTAACATTAACATAACAATAACTTAAATAATTTTTCTTTGGACATAAGTAACTTAAATAGTTAAACCTAAAATTTGGAGAGTGTATAAATGATAATATAACTTTTTTGTTGGTGGATCGGAACTTAAGAGTTTATTAGTATCATATCCTTATCGATATTATCTATAATGTTATAATCAGAATGGGATATAATTTAGTTCAATGGTTATTCCCTAATTTTGGCTATTGAAATAATATATAAATAGTATTATATATTCGTTAAATAACTAAATTTTTAAGTTACTAAATATAGTCTACTTATCCTACTAAACTACAAACACAATTTATTCTATTATTAAAATGATAATTAAAATAGTGTTATATATCCACTAAACTACTAAATTTTTAAACTACTAGACACAGTCCACGTATCCTACTAAACTACGATCGGGTTATCCTATAATTATACTTATAAATTTATAATTATTATATATTTATATATATTTTTTAAATTTATAATATGACGAGATAAATAAAATTTTTAAATATTAACGAGAACACGTGCATCACTAGTATATATAATAAACATAATGGAAATCTTATCCAAATATTTTGTAGTCATCTAAAATGTAATAAGTACTGTCAGATTTGTAAACAAGTAGATTATAGCCGTTAAATTTAAAATTAAGAATTTTTTATTATCAATGATAAATAGGCATCTTAAATCGATCAGAACATTCTACCTTTTCAATGACAAAAACAAAAAAAATGACATTCTAAATTAAATATAACATTAATGAAAAATTTGTAAATGTGTTTTATTCTCGATGTCTTCGATAAATTTTGTTGAATAATACTTTTTAAATCATCGCTGAAGTAAATATTATTTCATAAATTTAACGTGGATGGTAAAATTATCTAAATTTGATTTGCAAAACTCATGATAAAGTCGAAAAAAATCAAATGAAAATTAGTAATTTTTTAATGTGTTTGAACTTTAATTTTATTTTCTTTCATTAAATACTTAAAATTAATTAACAATTTTTAAATAACGGTTGTGCATTAAATACCAAAATATTAAAAATTTGATAGTCGATTAGTCTGTACTATACATGGATTTATATAATAATGGGACTACTTTTGTATCTATATTATTTATAGATATAAACCGTGGGGTTTGAGCCCCACGGTGTGAGAGTAAGAACTTGCTTGGGGGAGATGAAGATAGAGAGGAAATGATGGTGGCTGTGTGTGTACTTGTGTGTAGGAGAGTGTGTGTGTGTAAGAATGTGTCTAACCCCTAAACCCTTTTCCCTTTAGGGTATTTATAGCCCAAAGGTAGGATTTAAGGGTTGGTACCTTTAGATCAGGGTTGTTCGTTGTAGGAGGCGGAGGACGCCTGAATTGGGTAGATTGCATACAGGTTTCTAGGTAAGGACCACCTTCAGGATGCCCCAACGGTGTGCTGACACGCGTCATGCTTGTCTGGGATGTTAGTTGTTGATAGCTGTCACCATCACGTGCCCATGTGCCCCTCATTGGTGGGTTGTGGGGCATGCCTGTGCTTGGGGGACCCTCCTCGGGTCTGCTCTAGCTGGGTTGGATCCTTGCTGGGAGGTGACCCTGGTCCTGGGTTGGATCCTAGCTAGGAGATGATCTTGATTCTGGGTTGGCCCTGAGCCTGGGTCTCTCCACTTGACTACTTTGGGTGAGGGGGTCTCGGTCCTTCAACTGAGTCTGTCTCATCCTAAATCTGGGCTGAGCTCTAGTTGTGTTGTTTATACCCTATCATTTGCCCCCCCACTCCCTTATGTAGATTTTCTGGATGAGGGAGTAGAGAAGGGTTATGTAACCGTTGCTGTCTTAGCATAAAATTCTGATTCTTTCTTGTTCCCCAATCCAGGTTTGGTGTTGTCGAGACCAATCCGGATTCAAGTAGGAGAGAGTGGTTGTCTTGGAAAAAATTCTGCTTCTTTCTTCCCCCCCCCCAATCCTGGTTTGGTATTGTAGAGACCAATCTGGATTGAAGTGGTTGCCTTAGAAAAAATTCTGCTTCTTTCTTGCCCCCCAATCCGAGTAGGGTGCTGAAGATACCAATCCGGATTGAAGCAGGAGAAAGTGGTTTCCTTGGAAATTTTTTTGTTTCTTTCTTGCCCCCCAATCCGGATTTGGTGTTGTAGAGATCAATCCGGATTCAGGTGGAGGAAAGTGGTTTCCTTAGAAAAACTTATGCTTCTTTCTTGCCCCCCAATCTGGGTAGGGTGTTGAAGATACCAATCCGGATTGAAGTAGGAAAAGTGGTTGCCTTAGAAAAAATTCTGTTTATTTCTTGCCCCCCCCAATCCGGGTTTGATGTTGTAGAGATCAATCTGGATTTAGGTGGAGGAAAGTGGTTACCTTAAAAAAAATTCTGCTTCTTTCTTGCCCCCCAATCCGGGTAGGGTGCTGAAGATACCAATCCAGATTGAAGTAGGAGAAAGTGTTGTGAATATGTTGTGAACTTGATGATTTCATTAACAAAACACCTTAGTAGATTTTACTTAGTGAAAAATGTAGCACTCGACATATAAGGAATATAGTCCCGACGGATGACTCAATATAGTCCCGACGGATGATGATTTATTATCCATCGAGTGAGTAGCTTGTGTAATAATGAATCTGTAGCACATTTCCGTATACACCTTGTTTAGATTCTATAGTAGCACTCAAGTCATGTTGACTTTAATTAGATATGCTGAATAGGTTGATTACTTGTACATAGATGATGTCTTGTAATTCTGCATAAATGAAATGAAGTCAAGCGCCAGATAGCTACCCGACGGATAAACAACAATGCCACTCGACGGATGATCAACAAGGCAACCCGACGGATGATCATGTACCCGACGAATAATCAATTCAAACATCTGTTGACAGTGACAACACAGTCACATGCGTCGAGTGTATGCAAAAGGAATGTGGAAGCCTATTCAACTGGGTTTTAGAGAACAAAGAAGCATTGCCATTTTCATGTTATTATGAATATATTCAAAGCTGATGGAATAGAGTATTGAAGCAACATAGTATTAGACTTGATAGGTTTTATTTTATTATCTTGTCTTATTACTTTGTAATCTTGGTGATAAATAAACCAAGAAGTAGCAAATAGAATAAAGAGAACAAGACTAAGAACATTATCTCAGAGAAACAATTATAAGCTGCATCCTTAGTATTTCTCTGTAAACTTAGTTGTTCATATTTGTAAGCAGCTGTGAGCTAATCTTGCCACACAGAGTTCTCTTGATATAATATATATCTCTGGTGGATACATTCAAATCCACCAGAAACTTTTTAAAGACTTGTGTTTTTAATTACTTGTGTTTTGATTTTACTAACTTCTTATTCCGCACTTTGCAAATCAAACACTTATATATTATTAAGATAGAACATTTTATATATTTTTTTTAAAAGGTTCAAGAATTCCATTCAACCCCCCTTCTGTAATTCTTGTTGCATTGTTAGGGACTAACAATTGGTATCAGAGCAAGCTCTTGAAGAACAAAAAGTTTAAAGATCACAACAAACAGCAAGATGAACAAGAAAGATGTAAGAGTCAAGATTTCTTTTCTGGACAAAGATAATTACCATCACTGGAAGGTAAAAATGCATCTTCACTTACTTTCTCAAGATGAGGCTTATGTAGATTGCATAGAGAGAGGCCCTCATGTACCAATGAGAGCTGCAACTGGAAATGAGCCATCAGTTCCCAAGCCAAAGCATGAATGGTCAGATCCTGATATTGAACAAGTCAGGAAGGATAAGAAGGCCATGAATATTTTTGTTCAATGGAGTTGATGGTGACATGCTTGACAACATCATCAATTGCAAAACTGCCAAAGAAGTTTGGGATACAATACAGATTATCTGTGATGGCACTGAACAAGTCAGGAAAAATAAGATGTAGCAGCTAATTCAGCAATATGAGCACTTTCATAATGAAGATAGTGAGTCTCTCACTGACATTTTTAGTAGATTTCAAAAACTACTAAATGCTCTGAAGTTGCATGGAAGGGTCTATCAGACAAAAGACTCCAATATTAAGTTCCTTAGATCTCTTCCAAAGGATGGAAACCTATGACAGTCTCATTGAGAAACTCTCAAGATTACAAGGAGTTTACTTTGGAGAGACTGTATGGCATCCTGAAAACTTATGAGCTTAAAATAGAGCAAGATGAGAGGATGGAAAGAGGAAAGAAGAAAGGAGGATCCATTGCACTAGTTGCTGAGTTAGAGAAAGAGAAGGAGATGAAGATGAAAGCTGTTGAATCAACTTCAAAGGTATGTGAAAATAAGGGCAAAGGGCTGGTAGCAGAAAATGAAGATTCTTTGAGCCAAGATGATATGGAGGATATTGATGAACATCTTGTATTTCTTTACAGAAGATTTGTCAAGCTCAAGTTCAACAAGAACTTTGGAGCAGCTAAGCCAAATAGAAACATGGTGGATAAATCAAAATTCAAATGTTTCAAATTTGGCTTAGCAGGGCACTTTGCCAGTGAGTGTAGAAAGTCAGATTCCAGCAAAAAGAAGTTTGAGCCTGTGAATTATAAATAGAAATACTTTGAGTTGCTCAAACAAAAGGAAAACGCTTTCATTACACAAGAAAATGACTGGGCAGCAGATAGTCTGGATGAGGATGAGGATGTCAGCTATGTCAATCTAGCCCTAATGGCCAAGTCTGATGAAACAGAGACAAGTTCTTCAAGTAATCAGGTAATCACCACTAACCTTGCACATTTATCTAAAGCTGAGTATAATGATGCAATAAATGACATGTCTACAGAATTATATCATTTGCGTGTTACACTTAAGTCTCTTACTAAGGGAAATGCTAAAATCAAAGAAAACAATTTGTTTTTAAGTGAGAGGAATAATGTGCTAGAGTCTCAGTTCATTGAATTTGAAAAATTGAGAATTGAGTGTAAAATTTCTAAGGATGAATTAACTCATTCCTTGAAGAAAGAAGAGATCTTGAAGAAGCAGCTTGAACGAGAACATGAGGTGATTAAGGCATGGAAAACATCTAGAGATGTTCATGCTCAAATCACTAAAGTTCAAGGTATTGAGTCCTTTTGTGATGCAGCCTGGAAGAAGAATAAGGAGAAGCTGGAATCCAATTTGGTTGAAGGATTGCTAACAGATGTAGACTCGACGGATGATGAGGGTCATCCGTCGGATAACAAAAAGGGTTATCCGTCGAGTGATATAAATCCTCATTATCCGTCGAGTGATATAAATCCTCATCCATCGACTGTGAGAAAACCTGTGAGTAAAGCCAAACTTGCCAAGTTAAATGAGAAATATGGATCAGTTTCCAAGAATTTTTTTCCAGGAGAATCCAGTCAAGTGAAGAAGGAGAAAAAGGCTAATGTTGGTCATATGACTGTCAAGCAATTGAGTGACAGATTGGAAAAGATTGAGGTTAAAATAGAGGCTAAAACAGAGGCTAAAAAGAAAAATAATAGAAATGGTAAAGTAGGAATTAACAAGCATAACAACTACACACCTGATAAATATGCTCCTAGAAAAATCTGTGTCAAGTGTGGTAGTGTAAATTATTTGTCTGTTAATTGCAAAACTGTCATGCCTACTTCCATATATGTGCACCTCATTTTCCCAACATAAATGTTATGCCTTCTATGCCTATGAATGTTATGTCTACACAGAATATGAATGCACAGTTTGCTAATATGCCATTTGCTCCTAATACTTATTATGTTGCATTTAGTATGCCACAAATGCCATTTAGCATGCCTTACTGGAATAACATGTTTACTATTAGCATGCCATTTCCTGTTAATCAAAATATGCATGACAATTCTGCTGTAATGAATGGTTTCAAAGGTCCAACTCAAATGACTAAGGATGAATCTGATATCCCCAAGTCAAATGAGATCAAACCTAAGAAACAGAAAAAGAAAGCTAACAAGGAAGGACCCAAGGAAACTTTGGTACCAAAATCAACTTGATTTGATTTTGATGTGTACAGGGAAACAGAAAGAATCTATGGTACTTGGATAGTGGCTGTTCAAGACACATGACTGGTGATTCTTCCCTGCTCACAGAGTTCAAGGAAAGAGCTGGCCCAGGTATTATTTTTGGAGATGGCAGCAAGGGTTATACTATGGGATATGGCTTGATTTCAAAAGACAATGTCATCATTGAGGAGGTTGCCTTAGTGGATGGTCTCAAGCACAATTTGTTGAGTATCTGCCAACTATGTGATAAAGGCAATTCAGTTACTTCAACTCTGAAGCCTGTGTTGTGACAAACAAAAGGAGCAACAAAGTGGTTCTCACTGGAGTGAGAAAAGGAAATGTGTACCTAGCTGACTTCAATTCATCAAATGCAGAATTTGTTACTTGTCTTCTCAGCAAAGCAAGTCAGGATGAAAGTTAGTTATGGCACAAGAAGCTATCCTATTTAAACTTCAAGACCATGAATGAACTTGTAAAGAAAGAACTGGTTAGAGGTATTCCTCAAGTGGAGTTTTCTAAGGATGGATTGTGTGATGCCTGCCAAAAAGGAAAGCAGATCAAAGCATCATTCAGAAAGAAGCTTGATTCAACAATTGAAGAACCTTTGCAACTACTACACATGGATTTGTTTGGACCAGTCAATGTGTTGTCCATCTCAAGGAAAAGATTTTTCCTAGTAATTGTAGATAATTTCTCAAAGTTCTCTTGGACATATTTCCTAAAGTCTAAAGATGAGGCTAGTGAAATCATCATCAATCACATAAGGCAAGTCAATAATCATCCTGATTTCAAAGTTAGAAGAATCAGGAGTGACAATGGAACTGAGTTCAAGAATTCTGTCATGAGAGCATTTTGTGAAGAAAATGGGATTTCGCATGAGTTTTCAGCAGCAAGAACTCCACAACAAAATGGAGTAGTAGAAAGGAAGAACATATCACTTATTGAAGCTGCAAGGACAATGCTTGAAGAGTCTAAGTTACCAACATATTTCTGGGTTGAAGCTGTAAATACTGCATGCTACACTCAGAATATTTCTCTGGTTAATCAAGCAAAATGCATGACTCCCTATCAATTGTTCAAGAACAAGAAGCCAACTCTAAATTTTCTTCATGTCTTTGGCTGCAAATGTTATATCTTGAGAAATCAAACTGATCAGAATGGGAAGTTTGATGCTAAAGCAGATGAAGGAATTTTTGTTGGATATGCTATTGGTAAAGCATATAGAGTCCACAATCTAAGAACCAACATTGTTGTGGAATCAATACATGTTGTGTTTGATGATAAAAAGATTGAAGGACTGTAAGATGGAGATTACCATGAGAGCCTCAAATTTGACAATGTGGAGATGGTTAGTGATGATGAAAGTGATCAAGAAACAGTATCAAAGGATAATGCAGAAAAATCCACTACCAATGAAGCAAAAAATTCAACATCTGTCGAGTTGCATAATGTTTCATCCGTCGGGAGACAAGCTGCTTTATCCTTCGGGAGACAACCAGCTTCATCCATCGGTACTCAAAATTCACCATCCGTTGGGTCATCAAAAGAAGCTGGAGGTCAGAATAGATCACTTACAGAAAGTTCCCCTTTCTCAAATCAAAGATCCATTAACTCAGGGGGAGTTTCTAATAATCTAAACTCAATCACACATCAAGACAACAATGAGGCCTCTTCATCTAGATCTAATCTACCTCAACAAAGGAAATGGACAAAGGATCATCCTTTGAGCTCATTATTGGTGATGTATCTTCTAGACTTCAAACAAGGAGAAAAATTCAAGAAGAACGTCTATACAACAGCTTTCTTTCTAAGGAAGAACCAAAGAAGGTAGAAGAAGCTTTGTTGGATCCTGATTGGATTTTAGCTATGCAAGAGGAGCTAAACCAATTTGAGAGAAATAAGGTATGGAAGCTGGTGCCCAAGCCTAAAGGAAAGAATCCAATAGACACCAAATGGGTATTTAAAAACAAGATGGATGAAAATGGCATAGTAGTCAGGAACAAAGCTAGATTGGTTGCTAAGGGCTATTATCAACAAGAAGGAATAGATTTTGATGAAACATTTGATCATGTTGCAAGACTTGAAGCCATCAGAATCTTCTTAGCCTATGCTGTTACGACCGGCATTTTATGTAATATTATTTGTGAATAATATTAAGTTAAATAAAAATATATTCAATGCTTGTACGTTTGTGTGAGTGAAAATTTCTGCATTTTAAATTTGCTTTGTGTAGTATATGATTTTTCAAAGCAAAAGTTTACTTAATTTCTTTATCTTTGATTTATAAGGAATATTCTAAGCCTTGGAGAAATTTTCTTTTAAAAGATATTTTGTTCACAAATTTTGAAAGTGATTTTATAAAATCTCTAAAAATCCAAGTTATTTTATGGTATAAATTTTATAATTTTTGAACTTGTGTTTTATTTTATAAAAATAAATCTTTATAAATATAATTAGCAAATTACATAGTTATCCTTGCATGCAAATTCCTTCCATACATTCCAAAAGGGCTAAAGAGTCAATAACCACCCCACTAACTCTTATTTCCTAGCCAAATACCTTCTTTACCCTTGCATGCAAATTCAACCAAGTTTAAGTGGAAGGTTAATCATGACAATTCCTAATTCCACTCACTTTTGCCAATACAAAAACCATAAGACAAGCAAAGTCATGATCATTTTACTCATCACCCACACCACACTCACTCTCTCCTCCCTCCCCTTCTCCCTCACTCTCGGCTCTCTCTCTCATTCTCGGGTTTTTAGACCGAGAACCCCCCCTCCCCATTTTTCTTCATTTCTCCACCAAGCTTCTACTCTTTATACAAGTAAATGTTATCTCCCATACCATGATCATTCATATTTCAAAGAGTTTTGAGTAGAAAGTTTAAGTTTAAGGGTTGCATGTAAAGGTTTTAGTGAAACTCAAAATACAATCTTGATTCTTATGGATTTAAGGTTGTTTTTGAGAGGACTACAATGAATGGATAAGTGCCAAGTCATGAGAAGGAAAATCTTGATGATTTAATGGCCATTTCCATCCATTTCATTCGGCCATGACCATATGGGAGCCGAATGAATGGTCCTTGAAATCATTCTTGTAGTTTTGATCAATTTTTGCATGTTTATGTGATAATGACTTGAATTTGGTGGTGAAAATTTGATAAAACTCCTTGCATGCTAAGTGATCATCTAGGTATACCTTAGGCTAGGCTTGCATGTCAATTTTAAGATGGAATATATGTAGAAAATATGTTGTTTTGGTTTGAAAAACCCGAAGGCATGCATGCATGTGGAATTCTCTTAGTTTGTTGTAAGATTTTGACCATTTGGAAAAGATTTTGTTAGTGAGCCTTAATTTCAGTAGGAATAATGTGATAATATGGATTTATGCTTCTTGTTGCATGGTAATAATTTGTGGTTATCTTTTATAAAAATATATATCTTGTTGTTTCAAAAGCATAAAGGTTTATGATTTGTTAAGAGTAGTCTCTTTTATTTTGCCATAGTTGCACCATAGGTAAGGATGATCTCACCAAGGGTATTTTGAGAAAAAGGGAGTTAGTTCAGTAGAACACCAAGTATAGGTCTTGGTTTAAGTATTTAGTTGTTGATAATTGGGTTTGTCAAGTCAAAACCTTGGAAAATGAGAGTTATAGTTTCTGCAGAAAAATCAGTTTAGTACCCTGAGTTTAGAGTGAGTTTTGACCATGTCATTGATGTGCACTTTGAGGCCCAAGCCACCAGAAGTTAGTATGGGGAGTATATAATAGGTTTTAGGAGTTGGTTAGAGGTTTGCATGTCATTTGGTTAGGTGCACAAGTAGAATAACAAAATCTGTCCAGCAGGGGACAGTTTTGTTGCAACTTAGAAATAGGGAGATTTGGCCATGTCATGGGTAGGCCCTCATTAGGCCCAATTGGGCCTTAGTTAGAGGGTATGTCAGAGAAGTTTTTCCAACCATAGTTCATAGGATATGAGCTAGAACCATGTGTCACAAGTTAATTCAAGTCAGGGCATTTTCTGCCCAGAAAAACAGGGGAACCTTGGACTTTTAGCTTAGGCCCAAGAAGGCCCAAGCCAGGCCTTTGAGCCACATCAAGCTTGTGAGATGCCCTTAGGTCAGGAGAGTCTTGTGTAAAAATTTTGAAGAAAAACTTGTAGTTTAAGAGTGTCTAATGCACTCAAGAAACCTTAGTTACCATTCTGAAATTTGCACCAGTGAGCACTTTCACTTATCACATAGTTTTAGGACACTTAGAAGTGAGTATTAGGTCGACCACCATAGTTGTAAGATAGTATAAGGTCAGTAGAACAAAAGGCACAAGTGAGGGTCAATAGGTTTTGGATAATTTAGGAAAGGCACATTGAGTTAGGAAGCCCAAATTCGAAGACTTCGTTTAGTTAGCGACCAAGTAACTTAAGTGGTGAGTCGAGATCATCCAAGCCTAGTGTGGCGTTATGGTGTATATGATGTTATTTGGTATTAATATACGATATGTGATTATGTGGCTACGTGTGTACATTTGAAAATATAAATGTTGGATATGAATTAAGTGTGTATAGGCCTAAGTGCCATCCATGTTTAATTTCGGGTTGTAAATAGGTTAAGATGAAAAGAATATATTATAATAAGGATTATTATTATTTATGTAGGATCTCGAGACGAGGGAAAACTTGCCATAAAAGTCGAGTGAAGCTCCAGTTGTTGCTCCTACTAGTCAGACCAGACCAGTCTATCTCAAGGCAAGTGATTCAACTTGACCTTCGCATTTACTGTAACCAGTTCATATATATATCGATGCAATTATCCTGAGTCATTTTGATATATTTAAATCAAGAGTATCTTTTGTTTATCTTTGAGTTACATAGAGATGCCATGAACCCTCGAGTACGTATTGCAAGTAGTTCAAAAGTCTTTCATGATAGTTTAATGCCATGATAAAATAGAGATGTGTTATAATACCTTATTGATCCTTTTGATTATCATGCTATTGATCCCTGAGAAATCTTGATGTTGCACCCTGATGCTATGATTCAACTCTTGAAATAACCTCGATAGAAACTTTATCTTGATACCTAAAAGCCAATCTTTTCTTAAATTCATTCATGATTGTTTGATAACCCTATCCTTACCCGAAAGCTTGATGCCCTGTTATATCTTGAGCTGATGATCACTTCCTTTATATTTTAGCACCTCTATCCTATTGGAACCAGTGATGCTTATCTCCTTGATGTTCTAATACCTATACCTTGTCTACAACCATTGCTTTAAGCCTAGTTTGGCCTTACTCTTTCATATTATCCAATAGCCTTGCTTAATTTCCTTGTCAAAATTCTTGTTTATGGAAATCTCTCGATTACCCTAATATAGTAAAGTCTAGTAGATCATGGCCCTGAGATTTAGAGTCATAATTCCAGTGTTTCAAGTTGATCTATAACCCCCTGATAAAAATGATTTCAGTCAAAAGAGATTTTGTCATAAATCGGCATCAGTTTTCGAAATGAATAAAAGGTGGATTTTTCAGTCCCAAAGGGGGACAAATGTTTTCTTGAATGGTGGATCTGGACTGAGACGCGAGTCCTTTCCACACTTATATTAGGCTTAAAAGTTGCCTAGGGATTCCCAATAATGTTTTAGAACCCAGCGAGGTTCGGGATTACTTCGCGGCTGATCACCGGCTGTAATCCGTAGCGTCATAAAATGATTTTGATTAAGAATGGTTTTAAAATTTGTTTTGATGCAAGCAAAATGATGCCAACTCACATATGTTTTTATCTTTCGATTATCATTGGTTATGTCATTCCATTGTCATTCCTAAAGGTATATCTCGATTTATGCTTTGCGTTGTATTGTTAGCACTTGTTGAGCTTTTGGCTCACTTCTTGCTTTACCCTGATATTACAGCTAGCAGCCATGGTTAGATTCAAGCAGACTGCCCGTAAGACCTATGATGCTGACGCTTATGTTCGAGCTCAGGTAGAATAAGTAATAATAGTTGTGTGAGGACTCGGTATTTGTAATCAGATGTAATAGTTGGTAGTGTTGGGCTGTTTCAAACCCTAAACTGTAAGATCTTGGATTATGGTTGTATAATACTCATTAAAATGATGTAATAGCTATAATTATTTTGCTATTTAAGTTGGGGGTGTGACAGGTTTTGGTATCAGAGCTACGGTTTAGAGTCCCTGGACAGCCCAAATAGGTTATAGGATTTGTGTGTAGGTTATAGATACTATGCGAGAGAGTAGGTAAAGTAAATTATTATTAATACTCCTCTTATTGGTTGTCAGCAAAGGGCGCATTCCTCGTCATCCTCTGGGTCGGACGACACTATTGCTTTCTCCGTGTATGCTGAGTTGAGGCGCGAGTTCGACATGCTTCAGGGCAAGTACGACCGACTGATAGACCGACTGAAGAACGTGTATCCGGACAGCCGAAACTATGAAGGGAAGCCCAAGGAGCAGATGATTGCGAGACTTGAGACCTTGGTTGGGTACGTCAACACTAAGCTTGAGGAGATGCCAGCGCACCGGGACCGTACCAGCCAGTATGTCATTCAGATGGTGGCGGATGAGCTCCAGAGCATTGTGAAGACGCTTCGAGAGGAAAAGACTACCAAGCCCCGTTCAGATGGAGTGGAGCCTTAGTTCTTTCCATTTACCTTTCATGTTGTTGTACTATCAGACTCTATGGAATCCCCAATTGTTTCCGTCTTTCCTTTAAATAAGCCTGTTATTTCTAGAATCAGACTATGTCCCAATCCTATGTACTGTGACCTTTAAAATTTCAATAATTATGTGCTATTGTTCCATTTGCTCTCAACTGTTATTTTATGTTTTTATCATCATATCTGCTTAATTTGGGAACTTGACCCCATATGTAAACAAGAATGCCATGCGATACCCTCGAATCATTTTATCATTCATATTTGTTATAACACAACTCTTATTTCAGGATCATGCCTCCCAAAAAGAAGAATCCAACAACCACCTTCACCACAGACCCAAATATTCTCCAACTACTGGAAACCTTGCAACAGCAAACCAATGCTATAGCTCAACAACAACTAACCCTTCAACAACGAATTGAAAACCAAGATAACCGTGAGCCATATCAACCACCTGAACCACCAGTACCACCAAGACAAATTGTCACTTTCAAGGCTTTTCAGAATGTGAATCCACCTGTATTTCATGATACCACTGATCCAGTGATAGCAAACACATGGATCAAGGAGATGGAAAGGGCTTTTGAGTTGGTACAGTTAGGGGACGATCAGAAGACGCTGTATGCCACTTACTTCTTGAAGGGAGAAGTCATTTATTGGTGGGAATCAGTAAAAGCTATGGAAGTCACTCAGCAGATTTCTTGGGAGAGATTTAAGAAGTTATTTCTGGACAAGTATTACCCTAAGTACATGCAGAATCAGATGGAGCTAAAATTTCTTGAGTTAAAACAAGGGAACATGACTGTACTGGAATATGAGAAGAAGTTCACTGAGTTGTCAAGGTTTGTGACAAAGTATACCAGCACTGAGGAAGAAAAAGCAAAGAAATTTCAGCAAGGATTGGAGCCTTGGATCAGAGATAGGGTGGCTATGTTTGAACTTGAAACTTATGCGGGAGTAGTACAGAAAGCTGCTCTGATTGAGAATAATGGGATGCAGTCAAGGAAAGAGAGGGATAACAAGAAGAGGAAGGTTCCATTTTATGGAGAAAAGTCTGAAGCTGGAAGTTCGCAAGATCGGAATGTAAGGAGGATTGGTTTCCAGAAGGGCGGAAATTTTCAAAGGAAAGGAAATTTGGGCAAAAGGCAAGAATCAAAAGGGAACAATCAGGCAAGCCAAGGGCAAGTTGGAGAAAACAGGTTCCAGAGGCCAGAATGCAAGCACTGTGGAAGAAGGCACCCCGGAGTATGCAATAAGCTGAGTATGACCTGTTATAGGTGCAATCAGAAAGGACATTTGGCCAATGAGTGCAAGATGCCGAAGCCGGGAGTTACGTGCTACAAATGTGGGAAGACTGGACACATGGCTAGGGAGTGTAAGGCAACAGGACCAGTCAGAGCTCTGATGAACGTGGCAAGTACCAGTGCAAGCGTGCCAGCTGAGGTATTGGCATTACCTCCACCACCCGCACCAGCCCCGCAAGCAACAGCAAGGACATTTGACCTAAAGATGAAAGATGCTGTTCAGAATTCTGAGGTGATAGCAGGTACACTTTTACTCAATAATGTCAAAGCCAAAGTATTGATTGATTCGGGAGCCACAAGATCTTTCATATCAGAATCTTTTATTGATAAGATCCAATGTGATAAAACGGTTATGAGTGAGGTAGTAAATGTGGTAATTGCGAACCAAGAGAAGATTCCTGTGAATCAATTTTGTCCAAAATGTGAGATTGATATTTCAGGATATAAGTTCTCGGCCGACTTGATACTCTTCAAGCTGGGAGAGTTTGATATAATTTTAGGAATGGATTGGTTAGGAGAGAATAGCGCTCAGATAAATTGTAAGACCAAGAGAGTGTATTTAAAGACGAAGAGTGGAGAGAAGGTAGTATTTAAGGGACAGAGGCAAGAGCGACTATTTCTTACAATTATTCAGGCTAAGAAGTTACTTAGAAAAGGTTGTGAGTCGTTCCTAGCATATGTAGTGGATTCAGAGAGAGGCAGCCTCAGCATGGAAGATATTCCTGTAGTTAATGAGTTTCCCGATGTGTTTCCCGGCGAACTACCAGGCTTACCACCAGATCGACAAATTGAGTTCGAAATCAACCTTGCTCCAGGCACGGAACCAGTTTCAAAGGCTCCGTATAGGATGGCACCAGCAGAAATGAAAGAGTTGGCGAGCCAGCTACAAGAATTATTGGATAAGGGAGTGATACGACCAAGTACGTCGCCATGGGGAGCACCTGTTCTCTTTGTGAAGAAGAAAGATGGGAGTATGCGTCTATGCATAGATTACCGGGAGTTGAATAAAGTAACGATCAAGAACCGCTACCCGCTACCAAGAATAGATGACCTTTTTGATCAGTTAAAGGGAGCAAAATGTTTTTCGAAGATTGACTTGAGATCGGGATACCATCAATTAAAGATCAAGGAAGAAGATATTCCCAAGACCGCATTTAGGACTAGATATGGGCATTATGAATTCCTAGTAATGCCGTTTGGATTGACCAACGCTCCGGCCGCATTCATGGATCTGATGAATCGGGTATTTAAGAAGTATTTGGATAAATTTGTCGTGGTATTTATTGATGACATCCTTATTTATTCTAAATCAGAAGAAGAACATATGCAGCATCTCTGGATAGCCTTGGAGATACTCCGACAAGAGAAGTTGTATGCCAAGTTTACCAAATGTGAGTTTTGGTTAAAGGAAGTTCAATTTTTGGGCATGTTATTGGAAATGATGGAATTAAAGTGGATCCGGCAAAGATTGATGCAGTTATGAGTTGGGAGAGGCCAAGGACTCCTACGGAAGTGCGAAGTTTTCTAGGATTGGCCGGGTACTATAGAAGATTCGTCAAGGATTTCTCGAAGATCGCCACACCATTGACCAAGTTAACCAGAAAGAATCAAAAGTTTGAATGGAGTGCAGAATGTGAAAATAGCTTTCAAGAGTTAAAACAGAAGTTGGTAACAGCTCCGGTGTTAGTACTTCCAGGTGATCAAGGGAATTTTGTAATATTCAGCGATGCCTCACATAAGGGTTTGGGTTGTGTGTTGATGCAACACAGCAAGGTAATAGCATATGCGTCAAGACAGTTGAAGCCGCACGAGTTAAAGTATCCGACGCATGACTTGGAACTAGCCGCCATAGTGTTCGCACTCAAGATTTGGAGACACTATCTCTATGGAGAGAAGTGTGAAATCTACACGGATCACAAGAGTTTAAAATACATTTTTACTCAGAAAGAGCTCAATATGAGGCAGAGGAGATGGCTGGAATTGATTAAGGACTATGACTGTTCGATAAATTACCATCCTGGAAAGGCGAACGTAGTGGCCGATGCGCTGAGTCGGAAGGAAAGATTGAATGCAATGATAACATCAAAAGAGTTATCTGAAGAAATCGGAAAATTTGAATTGGAACTTTGTGCTTATGGGAAAGTCAAAGAAGTTTGTCATGCAATGACCTTTCAGCCAACACTACTGGAAAAGATAAAGAAGTATCAAGAGGAAGTAATGGAAAAAGAGAAAAATCAGTTATCTGGAGAAGAGATTAATACTAAAAGGGATGAGCAAGGAATACTAAGGTTTTCATCCAGAATATGGATTCCCCATGTATCTGAATTAAAGAATGAGATCCTCCATGAAGCCCACCATTCGAAATTTTCAATCCACCCGGGAAGCACCAAGATGTATCAAGACTTAAAGAAGAACTTTTGGTGGCCAAATATGAAAAGAGACGTGGCAGAATGGGTTGCGAAGTGCTATACCTGTCAGAAAGTAAAGGCAGAACATCAACGACCAAGCGGATTAATTCAGCCCCTGAAGATTCCAGAATGGAAATGGGAAAACATCGCTATGGACTTTATAGTAGGACTACCGCGAACAAAGTCCGGACATGACGCAATATGGGTTATAATTGATCGTCTTACGAAGTCGGCGCATTTCCTTCCAATAAATGAGAAGTCGTCACTGGACAAGTTGGTTCATCTGTATGTGCACGAAATCGTATTAAGGCATGGAGTACCTGTGTCAATAGTTTCAGACAGAGATCCCCGATTTAACTCAAGATTCTGGAAGCAATTCCAGGAATGTCTTGGCACGAAGTTGAATATGAGCACGGCGTATCACCCGCAGACTGATGGCCAGAGTGAAAGAACAATTCAAACAATTGAAGACATGTTGCGCAGTTGTGCAATCGATTTTGCTGGAAGCTGGGACGACCACCTGCCATTAATTGAATTTTCATATAACAACAGCTATCATTCCAGTATCGGCATGCCACCATATGAAGCTTTGTACGGGCGAAAATGTAGATCACCAACAAGTTGGGATGAAGTAGGAGAAGGAAGAATTCTCGGCTCAGAATTGGTACAACAGTTGCATGACTCAGTCAAGTTAATTCAGAAAAGGTTGCTTGCTGCTCAAGATAGACAGAGGAAGTATGCGGATCCAGCGCGTAAGGATGTTCAATTCCAAATTGGCGAAGCTGTGTTGCTAAAAGTGTCACCTAGGAAAGGGTTGATAAGATTTGGCAAGAAAGGAAAGTTAGCACCTAGATACGTAGGTCCTTTTGAGATTTTGAGTCAAGTAGGAAAGGTGGCCTACGAGTTGGCCTTACCACCTCAGTATCAGCATGTGCATAACGTGTTCCATGTGTCGTTGCTTAAGAAGTACAATCCTGACGCTAGCCATGTGATAGAATATGAACCTGTAGAAATTCAGGCAGACCTGTCATTTGTGGAGCAACCGGTTAAAGTACTCGACTGGCAAGTAAAGAGTCTTAGAAATAAATCAGTAAAGTTAGTGAAAGTACTTTGGAGGAACCCTAAGGTCGAAGAGTCGACTTGGGAGTTAGAGTCTGATATGCGTTCCCGGTATCCTCATCTGTTCTCTTAGATTCTGGGGACAGAATCCCTTAAGGGGGAGAGGATGTTACGACCGGCATTTTATGTAATATTATTTGTGAATAATATTAAGTTAAATAAAAATATATTCAATGCTTGTACGTTTGTGTGAGTGAAAATTTCTGCATTTTAAATTTGCTTTGTGTAGTATATGATTTTTCAAAGCAAAAGTTTACTTAATTTCTTTATTTTTGATTTATAAGGAATATTCTAAGCCTTGGAGAAATTTTCTTTTAAAAGATATTTTGTTCACAAATTTTGAAAGTGATTTTATAAAATCTCTAAAAATCCAAGTTATTTTATGGTATAAATTTTATAATTTTTGAACTTGTGTTTTATTTTATAAAAATAAATCTTTATAAATATAATTAGCAAATTACATAGTTATCCTTGCATGCAAATTCCTTCCATACATTCCAAAAGGGCTAAAGAGTCAATAACCACCCCACTAACTCTTATTTCCTAGCCAAATACCTTCTTTACCCTTGCATGCAAATTCAACCAAGTTTAAGTGGAAGGTTAATCATGACAATTCCTAATTCCACTCACTTTTGCCAATACAAAAACCATAAGACAAGCAAAGTCATGATCATTTTACTCATCACCCACACCACACTCACTCTCTCCTCCCTCCCCTTCTCCCTCACTCTCGGCTCTCTCTCTCATTCTCGGGTTTTTAGACCGAGAACCCCCCCTCCCCATTTTTCTTCATTTCTCCACCAAGCTTCTACTCTTTATACAAGTAAATGTTATCTCCCATACCATGATCATTCATATTTCAAAGAGTTTTGAGTAGAAAGTTTAAGTTTAAGGGTTGCATGTAAAGGTTTTAGTGAAACTCAAAATACAATCTTGATTCTTATGGATTTAAGGTTGTTTTTGAGAGGACTACAATGAATGGATAAGTGCCAAGTCATGAGAAGGAAAATCTTGATGATTTAATGGCCATTTCCATCCATTTCATTCGGCCATGACCATATGGGAGCCGAATGAATGGTCCTTGAAATCATTCTTGTAGTTTTGATCAATTTTTGCATGTTTATGTGATAATGACTTGAATTTGGTGGTGAAAATTTGATAAAACTCCTTGCATGCTAAGTGATCATCTAGGTATACCTTAGGCTAGGCTTGCATGTCAATTTTAAGATGGAATATATGTAGAAAATATGTTGTTTTGGTTTGAAAAACCCGAAGGCATGCATGCATGTGGAATTCTCTTAGTTTGTTGTAAGATTTTGACCATTTGGAAAAGATTTTGTTAGTGAGCCTTAATTTCAGTAGGAATAATGTGATAATATGGATTTATGCTTCTTGTTGCATGGTAATAATTTGTGGTTATCTTTTATAAAAATATATATCTTGTTGTTTCAAAAGCATAAAGGTTTATGATTTGTTAAGAGTAGTCTCTTTTATTTTGCCATAGTTGCACCATAGGTAAGGATGATCTCACCAAGGGTATTTTGAGAAAAAGGGAGTTAGTTCAGTAGAACACCAAGTATAGGTCTTGGTTTAAGTATTTAGTTGTTGATAATTGGGTTTGTCAAGTCAAAACCTTGGAAAATGAGAGTTATAGTTTCTGCAGAAAAATCAGTTTAGTACCCTGAGTTTAGAGTGAGTTTTGACCATGTCATTGATGTGCACTTTGAGGCCCAAGCCACCAGAAGTTAGTATGGGGAGTATATAATAGGTTTTAGGAGTTGGTTAGAGGTTTGCATGTCATTTGGTTAGGTGCACAAGTAGAATAACAAAATCTGTCCAGCAGGGGACAGTTTTGTTGCAACTTAGAAATAGGGAGATTTGGCCATGTCATGGGTAGGCCCTCATTAGGCCCAATTGGGCCTTAGTTAGAGGGTATGTCAGAGAAGTTTTTCCAACCATAGTTCATAGGATATGAGCTAGAACCATGTGTCACAAGTTAATTCAAGTCAGGGCATTTTCTGCCCAGAAAAACAGGGGAACCTTGGACTTTTAGCTTAGGCCCAAGAAGGCCCAAGCCAGGCCTTTGAGCCACATCAAGCTTGTGAGATGCCCTTAGGTCAGGAGAGTCTTGTGTAAAAATTTTGAAGAAAAACTTGTAGTTTAAGAGTGTCTAATGCACTCAAGAAACCTTAGTTACCATTCTGAAATTTGCACCAGTGAGCACTTTCACTTATCACATAGTTTTAGGACACTTAGAAGTGAGTATTAGGTCGACCACCATAGTTGTAAGATAGTATAAGGTCAGTAGAACAAAAGGCACAAGTGAGGGTCAATAGGTTTTGGATAATTTAGGAAAGGCACATTGAGTTAGGAAGCCCAAATTCGAAGACTTCGTTTAGTTAGCGACCAAGTAACTTAAGTGGTGAGTCGAGATCATCCAAGCCTAGTGTGGCGTTATGGTGTATATGATGTTATTTGGTATTAATATACGATATGTGATTATGTGGCTACGTGTGTACATTTGAAAATATAAATGTTGGATATGAATTAAGTGTGTATAGGCCTAAGTGCCATCCATGTTTAATTTCGGGTTGTAAATAGGTTAAGATGAAAAGAATATATTATAATAAGGATTATTATTATTTATGTAGGATCTCGAGACGAGGGAAAACTTGCCATAAAAGTCGAGTGAAGCTCCAGTTGTTGCTCCTACTAGTCAGACCAGACCAGTCTATCTCAAGGCAAGTGATTCAACTTGACCTTCGCATTTACTGTAACCAGTTCATATATATATCGATGCAATTATCCTGAGTCATTTTGATATATTTAAATCAAGAGTATCTTTTGTTTATCTTTGAGTTACATAGAGATGCCATGAACCCTCGAGTACGTATTGCAAGTAGTTCAAAAGTCTTTCATGATAGTTTAATGCCATGATAAAATAGAGATGTGTTATAATACCTTATTGATCCTTTTGATTATCATGCTATTGATCCCTGAGAAATCTTGATGTTGCACCCTGATGCTATGATTCAACTCTTGAAATAACCTCGATAGAAACTTTATCTTGATACCTAAAAGCCAATCTTTTCTTAAATTCATTCATGATTGTTTGATAACCCTATCCTTACCCGAAAGCTTGATGCCCTGTTATATCTTGAGCTGATGATCACTTCCTTTATATTTTAGCACCTCTATCCTATTGGAACCAGTGATGCTTATCTCCTTGATGTTCTAATACCTATACCTTGTCTACAACCATTGCTTTAAGCCTAGTTTGGCCTTACTCTTTCATATTATCCAATAGCCTTGCTTAATTTCCTTGTCAAAATTCTTGTTTATGGAAATCTCTCGATTACCCTAATATAGTAAAGTCTAGTAGATCATGGCCCTGAGATTTAGAGTCATAATTCCAGTGTTTCAAGTTGATCTATAACCCCCTGATAAAAATGATTTCAGTCAAAAGAGATTTTGTCATAAATCGGCATCAGTTTTCGAAATGAATAAAAGGTGGATTTTTCAGTCCCAAAGGGGGACAAATGTTTTCTTGAATGGTGGATCTGGACTGAGACGCGAGTCCTTTCCACACTTATATTAGGCTTAAAAGTTGCCTAGGGATTCCCAATAATGTTTTAGAACCCAGCGAGGTTCGGGATTACTTCGCGGCTGATCACCGGCTGTAATCCGTAGCGTCATAAAATGATTTTGATTAAGAATGGTTTTAAAATTTGTTTTGATGCAAGCAAAATGATGCCAACTCACATATGTTTTTATCTTTCGATTATCATTGGTTATGTCATTCCATTGTCATTCCTAAAGGTATATCTCGATTTATGCTTTGCGTTGTATTGTTAGCACTTGTTGAGCTTTTGGCTCACTTCTTGCTTTACCCTGATATTACAGCTAGCAGCCATGGTTAGATTCAAGCAGACTGCCCGTAAGACCTATGATGCTGACGCTTATGTTCGAGCTCAGGTAGAATAAGTAATAATAGTTGTGTGAGGACTCGGTATTTGTAATCAGATGTAATAGTTGGTAGTGTTGGGCTGTTTCAAACCCTAAACTGTAAGATCTTGGATTATGGTTGTATAATACTCATTAAAATGATGTAATAGCTATAATTATTTTGCTATTTAAGTTGGGGGTGTGACATATGCAGCCCATGCCAATTTCAAAGTCTATCAAATGAATGTCAAAAGTGCCTTTCTGAATGGAGATTTGGAGGAGGAAGTCTATGTCAGTTAGCCTCCTGGTTTTGAAGATCCAAATTTTCCAGAATATATTTACTATCTTTTGAAAGCACTTTATGGACTGAAGC
The DNA here is from genome assembly GCF_009905375.1 of Apium graveolens. Classification (NCBI taxonomy): domain Eukaryota; kingdom Viridiplantae; phylum Streptophyta; class Magnoliopsida; order Apiales; family Apiaceae; genus Apium; species Apium graveolens. The sequence goes on from NC_133655.1 coordinate 239,634,491, forward strand.
AAGCACCTAGAGCCAGGTATGACACTTTGTCAAAGTTTCTTTTAGAGAATCACTTCACTAGAGGTACTGTAGACAAAACTCTTTTCTTTAGAAATGTTAATGGCTCTAGTATACTTGTTGAAATTTATGTAGATGACATTATTTTTGGCTCTACAAATGAAAAACTTTGCAAAAAGTTTTCCAAACTGATGCAAAGTAAGTATGAAATGAGTATGATGGGATAACTAACTTACTTTCTTGGTTTGCAAGTTAAGCAAGTTAGTGATGAAATATTCATTAGTCAGACTAAATACATTTATGATCTTTTAAAGAAGTTTGATCTAATGGATTGCACATCAGCAAAAACTCCCATGGCCACTGCAACTAAGCTTGAATTAAACACTACTGAAAAGTCTGTGGATATTTCAAGTTATAAGGGCATGGTTGGCTCACTTATGTACTTAACAGCTAGTAGGCCAGATATAATGTTTGCTACATATTTGTGTGCTAGATTTTAGGCTGATCCTAGAGAATCTCACTTAGTAGCTATTAAGAGAATTTTCAGATATCTCAAGGGAACATCAAAACTTGGCATTTGGTACCCTAGATATTCTGGTTTTGATCTAATTGGTTATTCAGATGCAGATTATGCAGGTTGTAGAATTGATAGAAAAAGTGCAAAAGGGCCCTATCAATTTCTAGGAAATAAGCTTGTGTCCTGGTTCAGTAAAAAGCAAAATTCAGTTTCTACTTCTACAGCTGAAGCTGAATATATTGTTGCTGGCAGTTGCTGTGCACAGATTTTGTGGATGAAGAACCAATTGCTAGACTATGGTTTGCAAGTTGAAAGGATTCCCATTTTCTGTGATAACACAAGTGCAATTGCCATCACTGAAAATCCAGTACAGCATTCAAGGACAACGCACATAGACATCAAGTACCACTTCATAAGGGAACATGTAATGAATGGTACTGTGGAACTACATTTTGTTCCAAGTGAAAAGCAGCTTGCAGATATATTTACCAAGCCACTGGATGAATCCACCTTTTCAAGGTTGGTAAGTGAGTTAGGTATGCTAAATTACTCTTGAATCTTTATAGATTGTTTGCAAGTTGTAATGCAGCCAGAAATTTAATTGATTTTTTTTCAGTCATGGATGAAATTTTGGCTAAGTCAAAATTTACATCTAAACGGATGATCACTATCCATCGAGTTTGATCATCCGTCGGTATACTATTTATTAATAAAATCAATTACTGTTCTGGAATATTTTATGACTCGACGGATAACTGATTTATCCTCATCCGTCGAATTGTCTTATTCTTAGCCGTTGATTCCCTGAACATTATCCATCGAGTATACTTACAGTTTGTAAGCATAACACGACGGATAATTGATGGTGTTGTGCATATGTTGTGTACTTGATGATTTCATAAACAAAACATCTAAGTGGATTTTACTTAGTGAAATAATGTAGCACTCGACAGATAAGAATTATAGTCCCGACGGATAACTCATTATAGTCCCGACGGATGTTAACTTATTATCCATCGAGTGAGTAGCTTATGTAATAATAAGTCTGTAGCACAGTTATGTATACACCTTTGTATAGAATCTGTAGTAGCATATAAGTCATGTTGACTTTAACTAGATATGTAGAATAGGTTGATTAATTGTACATAAATGATGTCTTTTAATTCTGTATAAGTGAAATGAAGTCATATGTTTGATTGCTACCCGACGGATAACCTACAAAGCAACCGACGGATGATCAACAACCCGGCGGATGATCAACAACCCGACGGATGATCATGTACTCAACTAATAAAGAATTCAAACAGCAGTTGAACAGTGAAAGCTGAGCACAGCCGTCGAGATGTATACAAATCTACTGTGGAAGCCCATTAACCGGGTAATAGAGGATGAAAAGCAGCAAAGCTTAAGACTGATAATTTTTATATTTGTTCAGTCTTTTTGACTTTGTAATCTTGGTGATATATAAACAAAGAATGTAGCAAATCGAAAAAGAGAGCTGAGATACACAAAACAGAGAAATCTTTGTAAGCAGAATTATTAGCATTTCCCTGTATTCTCAGCAATTCAATTTGTAAGCAGCTGTGAGCATTCTTGCACACAGAGTCCTCTCGATATATTATATATATCTCTGGTGGAATTTTTTAAATCCACCAGAAAGTTTTTAAAGACACTTTTTTTTAATTACTTATGTTTTGATTCAATTAAGTTTCTATTCCGCATTGTGCTAATCAAAACATTATATCTATATTCGAGTTGAACATTTTTATTTCGAAGAAAAAGGTTCAAGAATTCCATTCAACCCCCCTTCTGTAATTCCTGCTATATTGTTAAGGGACTAACAATTGGTATCAGAGCTAGCTCTTAATCTACAAAGAGTTTAAAGATCAAAACAATTCAGCAAGATGAACAAGAAAGACGTTGGAGTCAAGATTCCTTTTCTTGATAAAGATAATTACCATCATTGGAAGGTAAAGATGCATCTTCATATGCTTTCTCAAGATGAGGCCTATGTGGACTGCATAGAAAGAGGTCCTCATGTTCCAATGCGAGCTGTAACAGGAAATGAGCCATCTGTTCCCAAACCAAGGCATGAATGGTCTGATCCTGATATTGAACAAGTCGGGAACGATAAAAAGGCCATGAACATTCTGTTCAATGGAGTTGATGCAAACATGTTTGACAACATTATAAACTGCAAAACTGCCAAGGAAGTCAGGGATACTATACAGATAATCTGTGATGGCACTGAGCAAGTTAGAGAAAATAAAATGCAGCTCTTGATTCAGCAATATGAGCATTTTAACAATGAGGAAAGTGAGTCAGTCACTGACATTTTTAGTAGATTCCAAAAACTACTAAATGCTCTTAAGTTGCATGGAAGAGTCTATCAGACTAAAGACTCTAATCTGAAATTCCTTAGATCTCTTTCAAAGGAATGGAAACCAATGACAGTCTCATTGAGAAACTCACAAGATTATAAAGAGTTTACTTTGGAGAGACTGTATGGCATCCTGAAGACTTATGAGCTTGAGATAGAGCAGGATGAAAGGATGGAGAGAGGAAAGAAGAAAGGAGGATCCATTGCACTAGTTGCTGATCTGGAAAAGGAGAAGGAAGTGAAGATGGAAGCTGTAGAATCAACTTCAAAGGTCTGTGAGAATAAGGGCAAGGGGCTTGCAATAGAAAGTGAAGATTCATTGAGCCACGATGACATGGAGGACATTGATGAGCACCTAGCATTTCTTTCCAGGAGATTTGCCAAGCTCAAGTTCAAAAAGAACTTTGGAGCAGCCAAGCCAAATAGAAACATGGTGGATAAGTCAAAATTCAAATGTTTCAAATGTGGCTTCGCAGGGCATTTTGCAAATGAGTGTAGAAAGTCAGATTCCAGTAAGAAAAGGTTTGAGTCTGTGGATTATAAGCAAAACTACTTTGATCTACTCAAACAAAAGGAAAAGGCTTTTATTACACAAGAGAATGACTGGGCAGCAGATGGTTTGGATGAAGATGAAGATGTCAGCTATGTCAATCTAGCCCTAATGGCCAAGTCTGATGAAATAGAGACAAGTTCCTCAAGCAATCAGGTAATCACTACAAACCTTGCACATTTATCTAAAGCTGAGTGTAATGATGCCATAAATGACATGTCTACAGAATTATATCATTTGCGTGTTACACTTAAGTCTCTTACTAAAGAAAATGCTAAAATCAAAGAAAACAACTTGTTTTTAAGTGAGAGGAATAATGTGCTTGAGTCTCAGTTTGTTGAGTTTGAGAAACTAAAAATTGAGTGTAAGATTGCCAAGGAGGAATTAACTGAGTCCTTGAAAAAGGAAGAGATTTTAAAGAAGCAGCTTGAGCGTGAACAAGAGGTGATTAAAGCATGGAAAACATCCAGGGATGTCCATGCTCAAATCACCAAAGTTCAAGGAATTGAGTCTTTTTATGATGAAGCCTGGAAAAAGAACAAAGAGAAACTAGAACCCAATTTGGTAGATGGTCTGCTAACAGATTTAGACTCGACGGATGATGAGGACTATCCGTCGGATAACAAAAATTCTTATCCGTCGAATGATGAAAATTCTCATCCGTCGGCTGTAAACAAGCCCATTAGCAAAGCCAAACTATCTAAGTTAAATGAGAAGTATGGGTCTGTTTCCATGAACTTTGTTTCAGGAGAGTCAAGTCAAGCTAAGAAAGGGAAAAAGGCTAATGTTGGTCACATAACTGTCAAACAGTTAAGAGACATACTTGAGAAAATTGAGGTAAAAATAGAGACTAAAAAGAAAATCAATAGGAATGGTAAAGTAGGGACTAACAAACACAATAACTACACACCTAATAAATATGCTCCTAGAAAAATCTGTGTCAAGTGTGGTAGTGTAAATCATTTATCTATTAATTGCAAATCTGCCATGCCTACTCCCATATCTGTTCATTCTCAACTTCTCAACATGAATGCCATGCCTCCCATGCCTGTTAATGCTGTGCCTACACAGAATATGAATGCACAGTTTGCTAATATGCCATTTGCACCTAATCCATATTATGCTGCATACAGTATGCCTCAAATGCCATTTAGTGTGCCTTACTGGAATAACATGTTTACACCAATCATGCCATTTCTTGTTAGCCATAATATCCATGATAATTCTGTTGCATTAAGTGGTTTCAAAGGTACAACCCAATTGACTAAGGAAGAATCTGAAATTCCTAAGTCAAATCTGATAAGACCTAAGAAACAGAAGAAGAAAGCTAACAAGGCAGGACCCAAGGAAACTTGGGTACCAAAATCAACTTGATTTGATTTTGATGTGTGCAGGGAAACAGAAGGAATCTTTGGTACTTGGATAGTGGTTGTTCAAGACACATGACTGGTGATTCTACCATGCTCACAGAGTTTAAGGAGAAAGCTGGCCCAAGTATTACTTTTGGAGATGACAGCAAGGGTTATACTGTGGGATATGGCTTGATTTCAAAGGACAATGTCATCATTGAAGAGGTTGCCTTAGTGGATGGTCTCAAACACAATCTGCTGAGTATCAGCCAACTTTGTGACAAAGGCAATTCAGTAACCTTCAACAAAGAAGCTTGTGTTGTGACTAATAGTCAAAGCAACAAAGTGGTTCTCAATGATGTGAGAAGAGGAAATGTGTACCTAGCTGACTTCAACTCAACTAAAGCAGAATTTGTAACTTGTCTTCTCAGTAAAGCAAGTCAAGATGAAAGTTGGCTATGGCACAAGAAGCTACCTCATTTAAACTTCAAGACCATGAATGAGCTGGTAAAGAAAGAACTAGTAAGAGGCATTCCTCTAGTGGAGTTTAATTCCTCTAGTGGAGTTTACAAAGGATGGACTGTGTGATGCCTGCCAAAAGGGGAAGCAGATTAAAGCATCATTCAGGAAAAAACTTGATTCAGCAATTGAAGAGCCTTTGCAACTGCTTCACATGGATCTGTTTGGACTAGTCAATGTATCGTCAATCTCAAGGAAAAGATTTTGCCTAGTAATTGTAGATGATTTCTCAAAGTTCTCTTGGACATATTTCTTAAAGTCTAAAGATGAGGCTAGTGAAATCATCATCAATCATATAAGGCAAGTCAACAATCATCCTGATTTCAAAGGTAGAAGAATCAGGAGTGACAATGGAACTGAGTTCAAGAATTCTGTCATGAGAGCATTTTGTGAGGAAAATGGGATTCTGCATGAGTTCTCAGCAGCAAGGACTCCACAACAGAATGGAGTAGTGGAAAGGAAGAACAGATTACTTATTGAAGCTGCAAGGACAATGCTTGAAGAATCAAAATTATCAACATATTTCTGGGCTGAAGCTGTAAATACTGCATGCTACACTCAGAACATTTCTCTGATTAATCAAGCAAGATGCATGACTCCTTATCAATTGTTCAAGAACAAGAAGCCAACTCTAAACTTTCTTCATGTCTTTGGCTGTAAATGCTATATTCTGAGAAATCAAACTGATCAAAATGGGGAGATTGATGCTAAAGCAGATGAAGGAATTTTTGTTGGATATGCTGTTGGTAAAGCATATAGAGTCTACAATCTAAGAAACAACATTGTTGTGGAATCTATACATATTGTGTTTGATGATAAAAATATTGAAGGACTAAAAGATGGAGATTACCATGAGAGCCTCAAATTTGACAATGTGGAGATGGCTAGTGATGAAAGTGATGATGAAAGTGATCAAGAAATAGTGTCTAAGGATAAAGCAGATAAATCCACTACCAATGAAGCACAAAACTCTACATCTGTTGAGTTGCATAATGCTTCATCCATCGGGAGGCAATCTGTGTTATCCGTCGGAAGACAACCTGCCTCATCCATCGATAATCAAAATTCACCATCTGTCGGGTTATCAAAAGGAGCAGGAGGTCAAGACAGATCACCTACAGAAAATTCTCCCTTCTCAGATCAAAGATCCATAAACTCAGGGGGAGTTTCTAGCAATCAAAACTCAATCACACATCAAGACAATCATGAGGCCTCTTCATCTAGAGCTAATCTACCTCAGCAAAGGAAATGGACAAAAGATCACCCCTTTGAGCTTATCATTGGTGATGTGTCTTCTAGAGTTCAAACAAGAAGAGCAACTCAGGAAGAATGTCTATACAGCAGCTTTCTATCAAAGGAAGAACCAAAGAAGGTAGAAGAAGCTTTGTTAGATCCTGATTGGATTTTAGCTATGCAGGAGGAGCTAAACCAATTTGAAAGGAATAAAGTATGGAAGCTAGTACCCAAGCCTAAAGGAAAGAATCCAATAGACACCAAGTGGGTATTCAGAAACAACATGGATGAAAATGGCATAGTAGTCAGGAACAAAGCTAGATTGGTTGCTAAGGGCTATTGTCAGCAAGAGGGAATAGATTTTGATGAAACATTTGCTCCTGTTGCAAGACTTGAAGCCATCAGAATCTTCTTAGCCTATGCAGTCGATGCCAATTTCAAGGTCTATCAAATGGATGTCAAAAGTGCCTTTCTGAATGGAGATTTGGAAGAAGAAGTATATGTCATTCAACCTCCTGGTTTTGAAGATCCAAAGTTTCCAGAATATGTTTATTATCTTCTGAAAGCACTTTATGGACTGAAGCAAGCACCTAGAGCCTGGTATGACACTTTATCAAAGTTCCTTTTGGAAAAATCACTTCACAAGAGGTACTGTAGATAAAACTTTATTTTTCAGAAATGTTAATGGCTCTAGCATACTTATTCAAATTTATGTAGATGATAATATTTTTGATTCTACAGATGAGAAACTTTGCAAAAAGTTTGGCAAATTGATGCAAAGTAAGTATGAAATGAGTATGATGGGAGAACTGACTTACTTTCTTAGTTTACAAGTTAAGCAAATTAGTGATGGAATATTCATTAGTCAAACTAAATATACTTTTGATCTTTTAAAGAAGTTCGCTCTAATGGATTGAACATCTGCAAAAACTCCCATGGCCACTACAACTAAGCTTGAATTAAACACTACTGAAAAGTTTGTGGATATTTCAAGTTGTAGAGGCATGGTTGGCTCACTTCTGTACTTAACAGCTAGTAGGCCAGATATAATGTTTGCTACATGTTTGTGTGCTAGATTTCAGGCTGATCCTAGAGAATCTCACTTGATAGCTATTAAGAGAATTTTCAGATATCTCAAGGGAACACCAAAACTTGGCATTTGGTACCCTAGAGATTCTGGTTTTGATCTAACTGGCTATTCAGATGCAGATTATGCAGGTTGTAGAATTGACAGAAAGAGCACAACAGGAACCTGTCAATTTCTAGGAAACAAGCTTGTGTCCTGGTTCAGTAAAAAGCAAAATTCAGTTTCTACTTCTACAGCTGAAGCTGAATATATTGCTGCTGGCAGTTGCTGTGCACATATTTTATGGATAAAAAATCAATTGCTAGACTATGGTTTGCAAGTTGAGAGGATTCCTATTTTCTGTGATAACACAAGTGCAATTGCCATCACTGAAAATCCAGTGCAACATTCAAGGATAAAGCACATAGACATCAAGTACCATTTCATAAGGGAACATGTGATGAATGGTACTGTGGAATTACATTTTGTTCCAAGTGAGAAGCAACTTGCAGATATCTTTACCAAGCCACTGGATGAATCCACCTTTTCAAGGTTGGTAAGTGAGTTAGGTATGCTTAATTACTCTTAGTTTATCTGAGTTATTTTGCAAGTTGAAAAGTAGCCAGAAATGTAGCTGATTTTTAAGTCTTGGATGAAATTTTGGCTAAGTCAAAATTTGCATCTCGACGGATGACCCTTATCCATCGAGTTTAGTCATCCGTCGATATACTATTTGCCAATAAAAATCAATTACCTTTCTGGAATCTTTTAAAACTCGACGGATAACAGTTTATCCTCATCCGTCGAATTGTCTAAATCTCAGCCGTTAATTCCCTGAACATTATCCATCGAGTATACTTACAGTGTGTAAGCATTACACGACGGATAATGGGTGGAATTTTTACAGTTTATTTTTAAATGGCTATTTTAGGCAATTTTTATTGGTTAATTTATTCTTCTTTATTATTTTTATCCGTTGTTTTTGAGATAGTATAAAAGCTTATTTCATTCCAATTATTTTCTTTGATCACTCTCAAATTCAACTGCTTCTATTTCTTTCTCTCTCAAGCAAATCTTCTCTTTCTCTCTTCAAGCTTTCTTTCTCTAACAATGGCACCTGTAGTAAAGATTATGTCTCAAACTGGGTTCATTTATGAGAAGAACAACTTCACTGCTTTGGTCAATAAGGGTATTCAGCAATCAGAAGACTATCACAAGATGATGGACTTTGTGAAGAACTGCAAGTTAAATTACGCCATGCTGGAATCACCCATAATTTTCTGTGAAGTTGTTGACGAGATGTGGACCACTGCAATCTACAACTCTACTGACAAGACCATCACTCTAACCGTCAAAGGTAACGAATTTTGTATCAATAGTGATGTGATAAAAGCATGTTTCAAAATTCCTGATAATAATGTGACTTCACCACACACTGACACTGATTTTATCAATATGCTTAATTCCATACATTATGCACTTCCTACTTCTAAACTAAGTGATATTAGAAGAATGGGTCTTAGGAAGGAGTGAAGTTTCATGTGTGATGTAGTTACTAAGGTTTTCTCTGGAAAAATCAGTAATTTTGATTCTGTAAACATTTCCATGCTTAACATGCTATACATGCTAGTCACAGATAAATTTTATAATTTCAGTGACCTTGTCTTGATTGAGTTAGGTTTTAAACTAGGTGAGTTAGCTAAAAGAGGAAAGAATGTGTATTATGATAGATTTTTCATGTTATTGGCTAACCATTTATGTTAAGAAATTGTGCTTGAGAACCCAAACAACAAACTGGCTTGTTGGGTTCAAGAGAGAAGACTCATTGCAGACTTGAACAGAGCCAACCATCACAGGGATGTGCCAATGTTCTACTTTCCTGTAATGCAGGCACCTCAGGTAAGTGAGGTAAGTTCATCCATCCCTTCAACTATTCCAACCCCCTCAATTTCTTTGAGTTCAGGAGCAGCTATGGCAACTGTGACAATGACCAAACAGTTGCCTACTAAAGCTGCCAAAACAACTGTTATTTTTAAATCCAAATCAAAGAAAACCCCCTCTGGTATCTCTCAAAAGGTACCAGTTGAAAAATCCACCAAAGCCAAAGAGGGGAGTGTGAAGGAGGGTAAGTTAGGTGAGGGAAGGGGTGAACATCAAAGAAACCCCAAGGATAAGGTTGGAGAGTTGAGTGAATCCCAGCCTAGCCACACTGCAGTTTCTCAACAAACTGCAGTGCTTAAAAAGGACAAAAGCTCACTTCTAGCTGCATCCTCCCAAAAGGATGTAGTTATTGAATAAAGCTCTCAGCCAAGAGCACAGGCCAAAAGGGTTAGGGACACAAGCTCACCCTAAACTTACACAAGAAAGAAGAAATCCAAAACCACTGGGGATGCACAGGGCACACACACAGTGCAAACTGGTGCTAAAGACACAGTCCCTGCATTTTCTCAAATTCAGTTTGACGTGGCTCCAATAAATGTGGAGTCACAGCCAAAATCTCTAATAATAGAAGCATTTGAAACACCATACTCACCAACAAACTCTCTGGAAGTGGATATGATAAACACTTCAATTCCTGATTCCCCTTCTTTAACTCTGTTGGGGAAGCCAAAATCTAGTGCAAGTGAGCATCATCTTTTAGATGATTTGTTGGCTCACTTGCCAATTCTTTCAGATTCTATTGTGACATCTGTGCCTCAAATATCTTCAATCAACATAGAGACAACAATAGTTTCTCTTCCCACCTCATTCATTTCTACTCTCTCGATGGATATTACTCATCTGTCGAGTAGTGATTGTTTCTCGACGGATAAGCTTAACAGCAGTTATCCGTCGGATAACATTACCACTCACTCAACGGATATCACTTATCCGTCGAGTATCTCTGCACAACTTCAAACTTCAATTATTTCAAGTGAAGAAGATTTAGTGGTTGTACAGTCACTCTTAGGACTGAGAGAGGAGAGTGTATTGAGTGAGAGGCTGGGCTGCTCCCAGGCAAAAGGAGAGGAAAGGTGTGAAACTCAGCAATCCATTTATTCAGGATTGGCAAAAGTGAGTGAGAGGAGTCCCACCTTAGTAGGTGAAGGTGAGGGTGTGAGGGTGGGGAGCCAGGGTGAGACCCTGATGCAACAAAAGAGAGATTATGAGAGAAAAGCAGGTACAGGAGAAATAAGGGTGGATCCGGCCATTGCTAGTGAGTCAATGATTGTGGATGATGCTGAAAAGGAAAGACAATTTCAGCAACATTACAAAGCTGTAATTGATAACATTTTCTTGGATGCTGACACTTTTACTCATCCTGCGTTAGCCTATCAATTGTTGGCTGGTCAGGGTAATGTGGAGGCATAACAGACTTTGAACTTAGTACACACCTCAGAATCTCTTCAAAGAGATAAAGTTGTTGTCAATAGGATGCCTTCTCAAGCTGGTGAGCCATCTGAAGAATTTGAAGTAAATTCTAATGATGATGACTCTTTTTCTTTGGATGGAAGCATGAACTTAGGGGGAGATGCAGGCCCAAGTTCTGTTTTAGATTTACCTGAATGGGCATGGACAAAGGAATCTACACCAGGACAATTTGGTGTATCCTTGGTTAAGCAAGTGATGGCTATTCAAAAGGCCCTTCAGGAAACTTCAGATGCTGGTACCAAGGCTATTCTTCAAGCTCATCTAGACTCTCTACATCTCATGAAGATTCAACAGTTAAGACAAAATCTGAGTGTGGATGAACTAAAAAGGGATATAGCTGACTTGAAGACCTACAATTCTGAGAAGCTGGATTCAGCATGCCATATGGTACCATGCAAGATCTATTACTAAGATTGAGGAGAGAATCAGATTCTGAAAAGAAGTTGGCCAAGCTGGAAGACAGAGTTCGGGTTATTGAGAATTCAGTGGCTATCCTTCTTCAAAATCAACAGACTCAGACAAATCTTCTCATGCAACTGGCTAAAGCACAAGGCCTAACTCCTCAACTTGATGATAACAAAAAGGGGGAGAGAGAATTAAGTAAGGGGGAGAAAGGACCAACTGAGGGGGAGAAACTTCAAGTACAAATCAGCAAAGTAATTGTACCTTTAATTACTGTCTCCAAGCCAACAGTTGCAGATGGTATAGATCTAGTTCAAGCAGCAGCAAATTTGAAAGTTGCTGAAAAAGGAAAGTTAAGTTTGATCAACTGGAATAAGATTGCTGAGGAGATACAGAGAAAGTTTGAACTTGTCAAGGAGCCAGTTAAGTCAGCCATCCATCACTCTCAAGTCAAGCCAATCAGTGTGAATGAGATGAGCATGAATTATCTGGAAAAAGGACAATCTTCCTGCATCAAGTCTCCAAAGGCTGAAACAATTCTAAAACCAAGGGCAAATTATCCAAAATCATCTTTGAAGAACCCCTTGGACACTGTGTATGAGACACCCAAGCCTGATGAGAAGAAGCTTCTATCAAGATCTATTGTCTTCTATAAAGATCCAGCTGATTCAACTTCAAAAAGGGAATTGCTAAGATATTCAGAAATGGAAAGGAAATTTGTGTGGTAGCTGAACATCCACAATTTGCTCAAGCAAAGAGAGAAGAAAAAGCTAGATTGAAGCAGGAAAAGAAGCAAGCTCAACCCAAGGTCAACAGGGGAGACTACTTGTACTTGTGTGACATCAAAGAATTTTCAGATCTAAATCTTTATCTGGATGAACTGGATAAAGTAAGGGCAATTGATGCATACAGGAACCTACCTGAAAGGTTGGTGTTCAAGTACAAAGGAGGAAGGGAGATTCAGTGGCCACTTCACAGGATTCTTCAAGAAAGCCAAGCTGTGCTGATTAAAGTCTATTCATCCTTCAAGAAAAACTTTGGGTTCAATGTAACTGCAAGAAGACTAGTATTGAACAAGATTGAAGAGCTGAGGAGTGTTAGAGCTAAAGATGCACTCCCAAAGACACTAATCATCCCATATACAGGGAGAAAAGTGCATCCACGGCCCTACTGGCTGATGGAATTCATGGATGACAAGGGTGTGAGAAGATTCTTCAGATTAGAAGACCAACTAAGTATCTCTAGCAATGAGACTCTCTTGGAAATGCAAGAAAAGCTAGATCTCTCAGAATCTGATGAATTGGAATTCCACAGGCAGCTCCAGAATCAAATTGAGGAAAATAACAGAAAGCTTGGAAGAAGATCCAGACCTTCAAGGAACTAGAAAAATCTGCTCAGGCTAGAGGAGCATCTTGAATTGACTGTGAGACAAACCTTGTACATTTTGTTTAATTGAAGCACTTTCAGTTTATCTACTTATCTTTAAAGATGTATGTTCAGGATGTTTTGTTATCATCAAGTATCTCTTAATTTATGGCTACAATTCCAGTAGACATAAATTGGGGGAGATTGTTGTGCATATGTTGTGTACTTGATAATTTCATAAACAAAACATCTAAGTAGATTTTACTTAGTGAAATTATGTAGCACTCAACGGATAAGAATTATAGTCCCGACGGATAACTCATTATAGTCCCGACGGATGATTAACTTATTATCCATCGAGTGAGTAGCTTATGTAATAATAAGTTTGTAGAACAATTATGTATGCACCTTTGTATAGAATCTGTAGTAGCATATAAGTCATGTTGACTTTAACTAGATATGCAGAATAGGTTGATTAATTGTACATAAATGATGTCTTGTAATTCTGCATAAGTGAAATAGAGTCAAGTGCCAAAATAGCTACCGACGGATGATTAACAAAGCCATCGACAGATGATCAAATGACTATCAACGGATGTTTAATATAGCAGTCGACGGATGATCAATTAAACCATCAACGGATGTTCTGAAAGTCGACGGATGATCATATGAAGAATTCAAACAACAGTTGAACAGTGAAAGCTGACACACAGCCGTCGAGATGTATACAAACACACTGTGGAAGCCCATTAACTGGGTAATAGAGGACGAAAAGCAGCAAAGCTTAAGACTGATAGTTTTTATATTTGTTCAGTCTTTTTGACTTTGTAATCTTGGTATTATATAAACCAAGAGTGTAGCAAATAGAAGAATAACTGAGATAGCTGAGAAACACAAAAACAGAGAAATCTTTGTAAGCAGAATCATTAGCATTTCCTGTATTCTCAGTAGTTCAATTTGTAAGCAGCTGTGAGCATTCCTGCACACAGAGTCCTCTCGATATATTATATATATCACTGGTGAAATTGTTTAAATCCACCAGAAAGTTTTTAAAGACTCTTGTTTTTAATTACTTATGTTTTGATTCTATTAAGTTTCTATTCCGCATTGTGCTAATCAAAACATTATATCTATATTCGAGTTGAACATTTTTATTTTGAGAAAAAGGTTCAAGAATTCCATTCAACCCCCCTTCTGTAATTCTTGCTATATTGTTAAGGGACTAACAATTGGTATCAGAGCTAGCTCTTAATCTACAAAGAGTTTAAAGATCAAAACAATTCAGCAAGATGAACAAGAAAGATGTTGGAGTCAAGATTCCTTTTCTTGATAAAGATATTTACCATCATTGGAAGGTAAAGATGCATCTTCAAATGCTTTCTCAAGATGAGGCTTTCTCAAGATGAGGCCTATGTGGACTGCATAGAAAGAGGCCCTCATGTTCCAATGAGAGCTGCAATAGGAAACGAGCCATTTATTCCAAAGCCAAGGCATGAATGGTCTGATCCTGACATTGAACAAGTCAGGAAAGATAAAAAGGCCATGAACATTCTGTTCAATGGTGTTGATGCAGACATGTTTGATAACATCATCAACTGCAAAACTACCAAGGAAGTTTGGGACACAATACAGATAATTTGTGATGGCACTGAACAAGTAAGAGAAAATAAAATGCAGCTCCTGATTCAGCAATATGAGCATTTTCACAATAAAGAAAGTGAGTCACTCACTGACATTTTTAGTAGATTCCAAAAACTACTAAGTGCTCTTAAGTTGCATGGAAGAGTCTATCAGACTAAAGACTCCAATCTGAAATTTCTCAAATCTCTTCCAAAGGAATGGAAACCAATGACAGTCTCATTAAGAAACTCATAAGATTATAAGGAGTTTACTTTGGAGAGACTGTATGGCATTCTGAAGACCTATGAGCTTGAGATAGAGCAGGATGAAAGAATGGAGAGAGGAAAGAAGAAAGGAGGATCCATTGCACTAGTTGCTGATTTGGAAAAGGAGAAGGAAATGAAGATGGAAGCTGTAGAATCAACTTCAAAGGTCTGTGAGAATAAGGGTAAGGGGCTAGCTGCAGAAAGTGAAGAATCATTGAGCCAAGATGACATGGAGGACATTGATGAGCACCTAACATTTCTCTCAAGGAGATTTGCCAAGCTCAAGTTCAAGAAGAACTTTGGAGCAGCCAAGCCAAATAGAAACATGGTGGATAAGTCAAAATTCAAATGTTTCAAATATGGCTTGGCATGGCATTTTGCAAATGAGTGTAGAAAGTCAGATTCCAGTAAGAAAAGGTTTGAGTCTGTGGATTATAAGCAAAAATACTTTGATCTACTCAAACAAAAGGAAAGGGCTTTTATTACACAAGAGAATGACTGGGCAGCAGATGGTGTGAATGAAGATGAAGATGTCAGCTATGTCAATCTAGCCCTAATGGCCAAGTCTGATGAAACAGAGACAAGTTCCTCAAGCAATCAGGTAATCACTACAAACCTTGCACATTTATCTAAAGCTGAGTGTAATGATGCCATAAATGACATGTCTACAGAATTGTATCATTTGCGTGTTACACTTAAGTCCCTCACTAAAGAAAATGCTAAAATCAAAGAAAACAACTTATTTTTAAGTGAGAGGAATAATGTGCTTGAGTCTCAGTTTGTTGAGTTTGAGAAACTAAAAATTGAGTGTAAGATTGCCAAGGAGGAATTAACCGAGTCCTTGAAAAAGGAAGAAATTTTGAAGAAGCAGCTCGAGCGTGAACAAGAGGTGATTAAAGCATGGAAAACATCTTGGGATGTTCATGCTCAAATCACCAAAGTTCAAGGAATTGAGTCTTTTTGTGATGAAGCCTGGAAAAAGAATAAAGAGAAACTAGAACCTATTTTGGTAGATGGGTTGCTGACAGATGCAGACTCGACGGATGATGAGGACTATCCGTCGGATAACAAAAAGTGTTATCCGTCGAATGATAAAAATCTTCATCCGTCGGCTGTAAGCAAACCCATTAGCAAAGCCAAATTAATCAAGCTAAATGATAAGTATGGGTCTGTTTCCAAGAACTTTGTTTCAGGAGAGTCAAGTCAAGCTAAGAAAGGGAAAAAGGCTAATGGTGGTCACATGACCGTCAAACAGTTAAGTGACAGACTTGAGAAAATAGAGGTAAAAACAGAGACTAAAAAGAAAAACAATAGGAATGGTAAAGTAGGGATTAACAAACATAATAACTACACACCTGATAAATATACTCCTAGAAAAATCTGTGTCAAGTGTGGTAGTGTAAATCATTTGTCTGTTAATTGCAAATCTGCCATGCCTACTCCCATGTCTGTTCAGCCTCAATTTCCTAACCTGAATGCCATGCCTCCCATGCCTGTTAATGCTATGCCTACACAGAATATGAATGCACAGTTTGCTAATATGCCATTTGCACCTAATCCATATTATGCTACATACAATATGCCTCAAATGCCATTTAGCATGCCTTACTGGAATAACATGTTTGCACCAAGCATGCCATTTCCAGTTAGCCATAACATGCATGATAATTCTGTTGCATTTAGTGGTTTCAAAGGTACAACCCAATTGACTAAGGAAGAATCTGAAATTCCTAAGTCAAATGAGATAAAACCTAAGAAACAGAAGAAGAAAGCTAACAAGGCAGGACCCAAGGAAACTTGGGTACCAAAATTAACTTGATTTGATTTTGATGTGTGCAGGGAAACAGAAAGAATCTTTGGTACTTGGATAGTGTCTGTTCAAGACACATGACTGGTGATTCTACCCTACTCACAGAGTTTAAGGAGAGAGCTGGCCCAAGTATTACTTTTGGAGATGACAGCAAAGGTTATACTGTGGGATATGGCTTGATTTCAAAGGACAATGTCATCATTGAAGAGGTTGCCTTAGTGGATGGTCTCAAACACAATCTGTTGAGGATCAGCCAGCTTTGTGACAAAGGCAACTCAGTAACCTTCAATAAAGAAGCCTGTGTTGTGACTAATAATCAAAACAACAAAGTGGTTTTTACTAGTGTGAGAAGAGGAAATGTGTACCTAGCTGACTTCAACTCAACTAAAGCAGAATCTGTAACTTGTCTTCTTAGTAAAGCAAGTCAAGATGAAAGTTGGCTATGGCACAAGAAGCTATCCCATTTAAACTTCAAGACCATGAATGAGCTGGTAAAGAAAGAACTAGTAAGAGGCATTCCTCTAGTGGAGTTTACAAAGGATGGACTGTGTGATGCCTGCCAAAAAGGGAAGCAGATCAAAGCATCATTCAGGAAGAAACTTGATTCAGCAATTGAAGAGCCTCTACAACTGCTTCACATGGATCTGTTTGGACCAGTCAATGTATTGTCAATTTCAAAGAAAAGATTTTGCCTAGTAATTATAGATGATTTTTCAAAGTTCTCTTGGACATATTTCCTAAAGTCTAAAGATGAGCCTAGTGAAATCATCATCAATCACATAAGGCAAGTTAACAATCATCCTAATTTCAAAGTTAGAAGAATCAGGAGTGACAATGGAACTGAGTTCAAGAACTATGTCATGAGAGCATTTTGTAAGGAAAATAAAATCTTACATGAGTTCTCAGCAGCAAGGACTCCACAATAGAATGGAGTAGTGGAAAGGAAGAACATATCACTTATTGAAACTGCAAGGACAATGCTTGAAGAATCAAAATTACCAACATATTTCTGGGCTGAAGCTGTAAACACTGCATGCTACACTCAGAACATCTCTCTGATTAATCAAGCAAAATGCATGACTCCTTATCAATTGTTCAAGAACAAGAAGCCAACTCTAAACTTTCTTCATGTCTTTGGCTGTAAATGCTATATTCTGAGAAATCAAACTGATCAAAATGGGAAGTTTGATGCTAAAGCAGATGAAGGAATTTTTGTTGGATATGCTGTTGGTAAAGCATATAGAGTCTACAATCTAAGAACCAACATTGTTATGGAATCTATACATGTTGTGTTTGATGATAAAAAGATTGAAGGACTGAAAGATGGAGATTACCATGAGAGCCTCAAATTCGACAATGTTGAGATGGTTAGTGATGAAAGTGATGATGAGAGTGATCAAGAAAGAGTGTCTAAGGATAATGCAGATAAATCTACCACAAATGAAGAACAAAACTTAACATATATCAAGTTACATAATGCTTCATCCGTCGGAAGGCAATCTGTGTTATCCGTCAGAAGACAACCTGCCTCATCCGTCGGTACTCAAAATTCACCATCCGTCGGGTTATCTAAAGGAGTAGGAAGTCAAGGTAGATCACCCATAGAAAGTACCCCTTTCTCAAATCAAAGATCCTCAAACTCAGGGGGAGTTTCTAGCAATTAAAATTCAATCACACATCAAGACAACATTTAGGTTTCTTCATCTAGAGCTAATCTACCTCAACCAAGGAAATGGACAAAAGATCACCCCTTTGAACTGATTATTGGTGATATTTCTTCTAGAGTTCAAACCAGGAGAGCAACTCAAGAAGAATGTCTATACAACAGCTTTCTGTCAAAGGAAGAACCAAAGAAGGTAGAAGAAGCCTTGTTAGATCCTGATTGGATTTTAGCTATACAGGAGGAGCTAAACCAATTGGAAAGGAATAAAGTATGGAAGCCGGTACCCAAGCCTAAAGGAAAGAATCCAATAGACCCCAAATGGGTATTCAGAAACAAGATGGATGAAAATGGCATAGTAGTAAGGAACAAAGCCAGATTGGTTGCTAAAGGCTATTGCCAATAAGAAGGAATAGATTTTGATGAAACATTTGCTCCTATCAAAGGAAGAACCAAAGATGGTAGAAGAAGCCTTGTTAGATCCTGATTGGATTTTAGCTATGCAGGAGGAGCTAAACCAATTGGAAAGGAATAAAGTATGGAAGCCGGTACCCAAGCCTAAAGGAAAGAATCCAATAGACCCCAAATGGGTATTCAGAAACAAGATGGATGAAAATGGCATAGTAGTAAGGAACAAAGCCAGATTGGTTGCTAAAGGCTATTGCCAGCAAGAAGGAATAGATTTTGATGAAACATTTGCTCCTGTTGTAAGACTTGAAGCCATTAGAATCTTCTTAGCCTATGCAGCCCATGCCAATTTCAAGGTCTATCAAATGGATGTCAAAAGTGCCTTTCTGAATGGAGATTTGGAGGAAGAAGTGTATGTTAGTCAACCTCCTGGCTTTAAAGATTCAAATTTTCCAGAGTATGTCTATTATCTACTGAAAGCACTTTATGGACAAAAGCAAGCACCTAGAGCCTAGTATGACACTTTATCAAAGTTCCTTTTGGAAAATCACTTCACAAGAGGTACTGTAGATAAAACTTTATTTTTCAGAAATGTCAATGGCTCTAGCATACTTGTTCAAATTTATGTAGATAATATTATTTTTGGCTCTACAGATGAGAAACTTTGTAAAAAGTTTGCCAAACTGATACAAAGTAAGTATGAAATGAGTATGATGGGAGAACTAACTTACTTTCTTGGTTTACAAGTTAAGCAAGTTAGTGATGGAATATTCATTAGTCAAACTAAATATATTTTTGATCTTTTAAAGAAGTTTGATCTAATGGATTGCACATCTGCAAAAACCCCATGACCACTGCAACTAAGCTTGAATTAAACACTACTGAAAAGTCTGTGGATATTTCAAGCTATAGAGGCATGGTTGGCTCACTTCTGTACTTAACTGCTAGTAGGCCAGATATAATGTTTGCTACATATTTATGTGCTAGATTTCAAGCTGATCCTAGAGAATCTCACTTGATAGCTATTAAGAGAATTTTCAGATATCTCAAGGGAACACCAAAACTTGGCATTTGGTATCCTAGAGATTCTGGTTTTGATCTAACTGGTTATTCAGATGCAGATTATGCAGGTTGCAGAATTGACAGAAAGAGCACAACAGGAACTTGTCAATTTCTAGGAAACAAGCTTGTGTCCTGGTTCAGTAAAAAGCAAAATTCAGTTTCTACTTCTACAGCTGAAGCTGAATATATTGCTGCTGGCAGTTGCTGTGCACAGTTTTTATGGATGAAAAATCAATTGCTAGACTATGGTTTGCAAGTTGAAAGGATTCCTATTTTCTGTGATAACACAAGTGCAACCATCACTGAAAATCCAGTGCAACATTCAAGGACAAAGCACATAGACATCAAGTACCATTTCATAAGGGAACATGTAATGAATGGTACTGTAGAGTTACATTTTTTTCCAAGTGAGAAGCAACTTGCAGATATCTTTACCAAGCCATTGGATGAATCCACCTTTTCAAGGTTGGTAAGTGAGTTAGGTATGCTTAATTACTCTTGAATTTATCTGAGTTATTTCGCAAGTTGAAATGTAGCCAGAAATTTAGCTGATTTTTAGTCATGGATGAAATTTTGGCTAAGTCAAAATTTGCATCTCGACGGTTGACCATTATCCATCGAGTTGAGTCATCCGTCGATATACTATTTGCAAATAAAAATCAATTACTTTTCTGGAATCTTTTAAAACTCGACGGATAACAGTTTATCCTCATCCGTCGAATTGTCTAAATCTTAACCGTTAATTCCCTGAACATTATCCATCGAGTATACTTACAGTTTGTAAGCATTACACGATGGATAATGGGTGGAATTTTTACAGTTTATTTTTAAAACGGCTATTTTAGGCAATTTCTATTGGGCAATTTACTTTTCTTTATTATTTTCTTGCGTTGTCTTTGAGATAGTATAAAAGCTTATTTCATTCCAATTATTTTCTTTTATCATTCTTAAATTCAACTGTTTTTATTTCATTCTCTCTCAAGCAAATATTCTCTTTCTCTTCAAGCTTTTATTCTCTAACAATGGCACCTGTAGTAAAGATTATGTCTCAGACTGAGTTCATTTATGAGAAAAACAACTTCACTGCTTTGGTCAATAAGGGTATTCAGCAATCAGAAGACTATCACAAGATGATGGACTTCGTGAAGAACTGTAAGTTAAGTTATGCCATGCTTGAATCACCCATAATTTTCTGTGAAGTTGTTGAAGAGATGTGGACCACTGCAATTTACAACTCTACTGATAAAACCATCACTCTAACTATCAAAGGTAATGAGTTCTGTATCAATAGTGATGTGATAAAAGCATGTTTCAAAATTCTTGATGATAATGTAACTTCACCACACAATGACACTGATATTATCAATATGCTTAATTCCATGCATTATGCACTTCCTACTACTAAGCTAAGTGATATTAAAAGATTAGGTCTTAGGAAGGAATGGAGTTTCATGTGTGATGTTGTGACTAAAGTTTTCTCTGGAAAAATCAATAATTTTGATTCTGTGAACATTTCCATGCTTAACATGCTATAGATGCTAGTTACAGATAAATTTTACAATTTCAGTGACCTTGTCTTGTATGAGTTAGGTTTTAAACTAGGTGAGTTAGCCAAAAGGAGAAAGAATGTATATTATGCTAGATTTTTCATGATATTGGCTAACCATCTTTGTCAAGAGATTGTACTTGAGAACCCAAACAACAAATTAGCTTGTTGGGTTCAAGAGAGAAGAATCATTGTAGATTTGAACAGAGCTAACCATCATAGGGATGTGCCAATGTTCTACTTTCCTGTAATGCAGACACCTCAGGTAAGTGAGGTAAGTTCATCCATACCCTCAACTATTCCAATCTGCTCAATTTCTTTGAGTTCAGGAGTAGCTATGGCAACTGTGACAATGACCAAACAGTTGCCTACCAAAGCTGCCAAAACAATTGTAATTTCTAAATCCAAGTCAAAGAAAACCCCCTCTGGTATCTCTCAAAATGTACCAGTTGAAAAATCCACCAAAGCCAAAGAGGGGAGTGTGAAGGAGGGCCAGTTAGGTGAGGGAAGGGGTGAACATCAAATAAACCCCAAGGATAAGGTTGGAGAGTTGAGTGAATCCCAGCTTAGCCACACTGCAGTTTCCCAACAAACTGCAGTGCTTAAAAAGGACAAAAGCTCAATTCTAGCTGCATCCTTCCAAAAGGATGTGGCTATTGAACATAGCTCTCATCCAAGAGCACAGGCCAAAAGGGTTAGGGATACAAGCTCACCCCAAACTTACACAAGAAAGAAGAAATCCAAAACCACTGGGGATACACAGGGCACACACACAGTGCAAACTGGTGCTAAAGACACAGTCCCTGCACTTTCTCAAATTCAGTTTGATGTGGCTCCAATAAATGTGGAGTCACAGCCAAAATCTCTCATAATAGAAGCCTCTGAAACACCATACTCACCAACAAACTCTGTAGAAGTGGATATGATAAACACTTCAATTCCTGATTCCCCTTCTTTAACTCTGTTGGGGAAGCCAAAATCTAGTGCAAGTGAGCATCATCTTTTAGATGATTTGTTGGCTCACTTGCCAATTCTTTCAGATACTATTGTGACATCTGTGCCTCAAATAACTTCAGTCAACACAGAGTCAACAATAGTTTCTCTTCCCACCTCATTCATTTCTACTCTCTCGATGGATATTGCTCATCCGTCGAGTAGTGATTGTATCCCGACGGATAAGCTTAACAGCAGTTATCCGTCGGATAGCTTTACCACTCACCCGATGGATATCAGTTATCCGTCGAGTGCCTCTGCACAACTTCAAACTTCAATTATTTCTAGTGCAGAAGATTGAGTGGTAATACAGTCACTCTTAGGACTGAGAGAGGAGAGTGCATTGAGTGAGAGGCTGGGTTGCTCCCAGGCAAAAGGAGAGGAAAAGAGTGAATCTCAGCAATCCAGTTATTCAGGATTGGCAAAAGTGAGTGAGAGGAGTCCCGTATTAGTAGGTGAAGGTGAGGGTGTGAGGGTGGGGAGCCAGGGTGAGACCCTGATGCAACAAAAGAGAGATTATGAGAGAAAGGCAGGTACAGGAGAAATAAGGGTGGATCTAGCCATTGCTAGTGAGTCAATGATTGTGGATGATGCTGAAAAGGAAAGACAATTTCAGCAACATTACAAAGCTGAAATTGATAACATTTCCTTGAATGCTGACACTTTTACTCATCCTGTGTCAGCCTATCAATTATTGGATGCTCAGGGCAATGTGGAGGCAGAACAGACTTCGAATTTAGTACACACCTCAGAATCTCTTCAAAAAGATAAAGCTGTTGTCAATAGAATGCCTTCTCAAGCTGGTGAGCCATCTGAAGAATTTGAAGTAAATTCTAATGATGATGACTCTGATTCTTTGGATGGAAGCATGAACTTAGGGGGAGATGAAGGCCCAAGTTCTGTTTCAAATTTACCTGGATGGGCATGGACAAAGGAATCTACACCAGGACAATTTGGTGTATCTTTGGTCAAGCAAGTGATGGCTATTCAAAAGGCCCTTCAGGAAACTTCAGATGCTGGTACCAAGGCCATTCTTCAAGCTCACCTAGACTCTCTACATCTGATGAAGATCCAACACTTAAGACAGAATCTGAGTGTGGATGAACTGAAAAGAGATATAGCTGACTTGAAAACTTATAATTCTGAGAAGCTGGATTCAGTGTTGCCTTATGGTACCATGCAAGATCTATTACTGAGACTGAGGAGAGAATCAGATTCTGAAAAGAAGCTAGCCAAGCTGGAAGACAGAGTTCAAGTTATTGAGAATTCAGTGGCTATCCTTTTTCAAAATTAACAGACTCAGACAAATCTTCTCATGCAACTGGCTAAAGCACAAGGCCTAACTCCTCAACTTGATGATAACAAAAAGGGGGAGAGAGAATCAAGTAAGGGGGAGAAAGGACCAACTAAGGGGGAGAAACTTCAAGTACAAATCAGCAAAGTAATTGTACCTTCAATTACTGTCTCTAAGCCAACAGTTGCAGATGGTATAGATCTAATTAAAGCAGCAGCAGCAAATTTGAAAGTTGCTGAAAAAGGAAAGTTGAGTTTGATCAAATGGAATAAGATTGATGAGGAGATACAAAAAAAGTTTGAACTAGTCAAGGAGCCAGTTAAGTCAGCCATCCATCACTCTCATGTCAAGCCAATCAGTGTGAATGAGATGAGCATGAACTATCTGGAAAAAGGACAATCTTCCTGCATCAAGTCTACAAAGGCTGAAACAATTCTTAAACCAAGGGCAAATTATCCAAAATCATCTTGGAAGAACCCCATGGACACTGTGTATGAGACATCCAATCCTGATGAAAAGAAGCTTCTGTGAAGATCTATTGTCTTCTATAAAGATCCAGTTGATTCAGCTTCAAAAAGGAGAATTGCTAAGATATTCAGAAATGGAAAGGAAATTTGTGTGGTAGCTGGACATCCACAATTTTCTCAAGCAAAGAAAGAAGAAAAAGCCAGATTAAAGCAGGAAAAGAGGCAAGCTGCTCTAGATGCAAAGAAGTCTAAACAAAAGAAAGAACATATTGCTATCTTGGCCAAGCTACAGGCTGTAAATTCTTCTCAACAAATTCCCTCTCAACCATCTGAAGCTGCTGAATCAAAGAAGAAAATTGAAGAACAGAAGAAATCCCCAAGGAAGAAAGAATTGGCTAGAAGAACAAAAAGGAAACTGGATGTTGTTGACAAGGAATTGGAAGATCAATTTTCTAAGGAATCCACACCAGCTACAACTCAAGCATCAAAGCCCACTGTGGTATTTGAAGACATAAGGGTGGTGGATCCCTACAGGAACATACACGGTGAACCTTTTGTGCCAAAGGATGAGCCAATAGAGTGGGATAACATACCAATTCCTGACTTCAGCTTACCAATCCTTAGCAAGCCAAAAAGGACAAAGTCAAGGGCAGTCAAGAAAGTGAAGATGTCACCTCTCAAATCCAAGTCAGTAGTTAAAGCTCAACCCAAGGTCAACAGGGGAGACTACTTGTACTTGTGTGACATCAAAGAATTTTCAGATCTAAATCTTTATCTGGATGAACTGGATGAAGTAAGGGCAATTGATGCATACAGGAACCTACCTGAAAGGTTGGTGTTCAAGTACAAAGGAGGAAGGGAGATTCAGTGGCCACTTCACATGATTCTTCAAGAAAGCAAGCTGTGCTGATTAAAGTCTATTCATCCTTCAAGAAAAACTTTGGGTTCAATGTAACTGCAAGAAGACTAGTATTGAAGAAGATTGAAGAGCTGATGAGTGTTAGAGCTAAAGATTCACTCCCAAAGACACTAATCATCCCATATACAGGGAGAAAAGTGCATCTACGGCCCTACTGGCTGATGGAATTCATGGATGACAAGGGTGTGAGAAGATTCTTCAGATTAGAAGACCAACTGAGTATCTCTAGCAATGAGACTCTCTTGGAAATGCAAGAAAAGCTAGATCTCTCAGAATCTGATGAACTGGAATTCCACAGGCAGCTCCAGAATCAAATTGAGGAAAATAACAGAAAGCTTGGAAGAAGATCCAGACCTTCAAGGAACTAGAAAAATCTGCTCAGGCTAGAGGAGCATCTTGAATTGACTGTGAGCCAAACCTTGTACATTTTGTTTAATTGAAGCACTTTCAGTTTATCTACTTATCTTTAAAGATGTATGTTCAGGATGTTTTGTTATCATCAAGTATCTCTTAATTTATGGCTACAATTCTAGTAGACATAAATTGGGGGAGATTGTCGTGCATATGTTGTGTACTTGATGATTTCATAAACAAAACATCTAAGTAGATTTTACTTAGTGAAATTATGTAGCACTCGAGGGATAAGAATTATAGTCCCGACGGATAACTCATTATAGTCCCGACGGATGATTAACTTATTATCCATCGAGTGAGTAGCTTATGTAATAATAAGTTTGTAGCACAGTTATGTATGCACCTTTGTATAGAATCTATAGTAGCATATAAGTCATGTTGACTTTAACTAGATATGCAGAATAGGTTGATTAATTGTACATAAATGATGTCTTGTAATTCTGCATAAGTGAAATAGAGTCAAGTGCCAAAATAGCTACCGACGGATGATTAACAAAGCCATCGACGGATGATCAAATGACTATCAACGGATGTTTAATATAGCAGTTGACGGATGATCAATTAAACCATCAATGGATGTTCTGAAAGTCGACGGATGATCATATGAAGAATTCAAACAGTAGTTGAACAGTGAAAGCTGACACACAGCCGTCGAGATGTATACAAACACACTGTGGAAGCCCATTAACTGGGTAATAGAGGACGAAAAGCAGCAAAGCTTAAGACTGATAGTTTTTATATTTGTTCAGTCTTTTTGACTTTGTAATCTTGGTATTATATAAACCAAGATTGTAGCAAATAGAAAAATAACTGAGATAGCTGAGAAACACAAAAACAGAGAAATCTTTGTAAGCAGAATCATTAGCATTTCCTGTATTCTCAGTAGTTCAATTTGTAAGCAGTTGTGAGCATTCCTGCACACAGAGTCCTCTCGATATATTATATATATCTCTGGTGGAATTGTTTAAATCCACCAGAAAGTTTTTAAAGACTTTTGTTTTTAATTACTTATGTTTTGATTCTATTAAGTTTCTATTCCGCATTGTGCTAATCAAAACATTATATCTATATTCGAGTTGAACATTTTTATTTTGAGAAAAAGGTTCAAGAATTCCATTCAACCCCCCTTCTGTAATTCTTGCTATATTGTTAAGGGACTAACAATTGGTATCAGAGCAAGCTCTTAATCTACAAAGAGTTTAAAGATCAAAACAATTCAGCAAGATGAACAAGAAAGATGTTGGAGTCAAGATTCCTTTTCTTGATAAAGATAATTACCATCATTGGAAGGTAAAGATGCATCTTCTGTAATTCCTGCTATATTGTTAAGGGACTAACATATGGAATTTTTACAGTTATTTTTTTTGAACGGCTACTTTGGGCAATTCTTATTGGTTACTTTATTTTACTTTATTATTTTTGACAGTTATTTTTGAGATAGTATAAAAGCGTAATTCATTTTCATTACTTTTCTTTTATTATTCTCAAATCATCTGCTCTAATTTCCTTCTTTCTCAAAAGCACTTACTCTATCTCTGCAAGTTTTTACTCTCTAACAATGGCACCTGTCGTCAAGATAATATCTCAAAATGAATTTATTTATGAGAAGAACAACTTCACTGCTCTTGTGAACAAGGGGATTCAACAGTCTGGTGACTACCACAAGATGATGGATTTTGCGAAGAACTGCAAACTTAACTATGCCATGCTGGAATCACCCACCATCTACAGTGAGGTTGTTGAAGAGATGTGGACAACTGCTACATACAACTCAGCTGATAAGACTATCACTTTCACTATTAAAGGTAAGGAATTCTGTGTTAATAGTGACATTGTTAAAGCATATTTCAAGATTCCTGATAATACTGTAACTTCACCACACACAGACACTGGAATTATTAACATGCTTAACTCCATGAACTATGCACTCTCTACTTCTAAATTAAGTGAAATTAGGATGTTGGGTCTTAGAAAGGAATGGAGTTATCTGTGTGATGTAGTTACCAAGGTCTTTTCTGGTAAAATCAGTAATTTTGATTCTGTCAATATCTCTATGTTTAGCATGCTTTACACGCTTGTTACTGATAAAATTTTCAACTTTTATGATCTTATCATAATTGAGTTGGGGTTTAAGTTAGGGGAGTTAAATAAGAGGGGTAAAAATGTTTATTATGCTAGATTTTTAATGATGATTGCTAACCACCTCTCTAAGGATATTGTGCTTGAGAACCCAACCAAAAAATTAGATTGTTGGGTTCAAGAGAGAAGGATTATTGCAGATTTGAACAGGGCAAATCATCACAAAGAGGTGCCACTCTTCTATTTTCCTGTTATGGAGGCACCTCAGGTAAGTGAGGTAAGTTCAGCCGTCCCTACTCTTCCAGCCTCACAAATTTCTTTGCCTTATAGTGTAGCTCTGGAAACTGTGTCAATGACCCAACAGTTGCCTACCCAAGCTACCAAACCATCAAAGATTTCTAAATCCAAGTCAAAAGAAAGCCCCCTATGGTATCTCTCAAAAGATGCCAGTTACAAAATCCACCAAACCAAAAGAGGGGAGTGTGAAGGTGGGTAAGAAAGGTGAGGGACAGGGTGAACATCAAAGAAACCTTAAGGATAAGGTTGGAGAGGTGAGTGTTTCCCAGCATAGCCACACTACAGTTTCCCAACAAATGACAGTGCTTAATAAGGACATAAGCTCATTGCTAGTTGCATCCTCCCAAAAGGATGTGACTATTGAACAAAGCTCTCAGCCAAGAGCACGGGCCAAAAGGGTAAGGGACACAAGCTCACCCTAAACCTATACTAGAAAGAAGAAATTAAAAACCCTTGGTGATGCACAGGGTTCACACACTGTGCAAACTGGTGCTGAAGACACAGTCACTGCACCTTTTCAAAGTCAGTTTGATGTGGCTCCAATAAATGTGGAGTCACAGCCAAAATCTTTAGTTATAGAAGCACCTCAAACACTAAATTCTCCCAAAAACTCTCTGGATGTGGATATGATTAAAACATCAATTCCTGATTCCCCTTCTTTAACTCTGTTGGGGAAGCCAAAATCTAGTACAAGTGAGCATCATCTTTTGGATAATTTGTTGGCTCACTTGCCAATTCTTTTAGGAACTGTTGAGACATCTGTGCCAAAATTCTCATCAATCTACACAGAGTCCACAATAGTTTCCACTCCAAACACATTCATTTCTACTCACTCGATGCATACTGCTCATCCGTCGAGTAGTGATTGTATCCCGACGGATAAGCTTAATAGCAGTTATACGTCGGATAGTCAAACTGCTAACCCGACGGATATCCCTTATATGTCGAGTGTCTCTGCACAGCTTCAAATTTCATCAATTATCTCAAGTGTAGAAGACTTAGTGGTAGTACAATCACTCCTTGGATTGAGGGAAGTGAGTGAACTGAGTGAGAGTCTGGGTTGCTCCCAGGAAAAAGGAGAGGAAAAGAGTGAAAATATGCAATCCAGTTCTTCAGGATTGGAAAAAGAGAGTGTGAGGAGTCCCACCTTAGATGGTGAAGGTGAGGGTGTGAGGGTGGTGAGCCAATGTGAGACCTTGATGCAAGAAAAGAGAGAAAATGAGAGAAAAGCAGGTACTGAAGATATAAGGGTGGATGTTATTGTAAGTGAGTTAATGAATGTCCATGATGCAGACAGGGAGGGACTTTCTCAGCAAACTCAAGCTGTTATAGATTCCACCTCCTTAGATGCTGAGACATTTACTCACCCTGTTCCAGCCTACCAACTTCTAGCTGGACAGGGCAATGATAATGCAGAAAGGATGCTAAACTTGGTGCACACCACACAGTCCATGCAAAGAGCTAAGGATGCCATCACAGCTTTGCCTTCTACAGCTGGTGATGTTGATTATGAGACTGGTGGTTCAGAAGAATTCTTTGGAGGTGAAGGTGGAGATAGTGAAGAAGAGCAATTAGACATAGGGGAGAAGTAGGCTTTAGTTCAAGATCAGGCATGCCATCTTGGGCATTTTCAAAGCAATGTGATGAACACTACTTCAAGACAATCCTGATTCAAATCATAAATCAGACAAATTCTGCTCTTCAAACAACCACAAATGCCAGCACCAAAAAGCTCCTTCAAGCACATCTTGCTTCTCTGCAACTATAACAAATCCAAGGCTTTCAACATGCTCAAGATTTCAACACTATCAAAAGTGATATTGATGAGATGAAAAAGGCCATTTCTGATAAGATGGACTCTAAACTTCCAGAAGCTACAATGCTTGACATTAAGAGACAACTCAGGATAAATTCTGATCTTGCCACAAAGATAGATGCCTTGGATACAAGAATGACAGCAATGGAAGAATCTCTTACATCAATTCATCTACACCAAGCTCAACAAACAGACTTGCTTCAGATTCTGGTGGCTGCACAAACCTCCTCCTCTACTCAGCTTGATGATAACAAAAAGGGGGAGAAAGAGAGTTCTAGGAGTGAGGGGGAGCAAAAAGTGCTCAATATTTAAGTTAGCAAAGTAATTGTGCCTACAATTACTATCTCAAAGCCATCAGCTAAGGACAGTATTGATCTGATAAAGAAAGCAACAGCTACTTTGAAAGCAGCTGAAAAGGAGCAGTTGAATCCAATCAACTGGGAGAAAATTGATGAGGATATTCAAAAGAAGTTTGGGCTAGCAAAGAAGCCAAAAAAGTCAGCCATTCATCACTCTCAAGTCAGGCAAATCTCTGTGTATAAAATGAGCATGAACTATCTGGAAAGAGGACAACCATCCTGCATCAAATCTCCAAAGGCTGAAGTACTTTTGAAGCCAAGGGTGAACTATCCAAAATCATCACTAAAGAACCCTTTGGATACAGTGTATGAGACACCAAAGCCTGATGAGAAGAAACTGTTGTTAAGATCCATTGCCTTCTACAAGGATCCAGCTGATTCAGCTTTAAAAAGGAGAATTGCTAAAATTTTCAGGAATGGTAAAAAAATTTGTGTGGTGGCTGGACATCCTTAATTTGCTGAAGTAAAGAGAGAAGAAAAGGCAAGATTGAAGCAAGAAAAGAAGCAAGCTGCTCTAGATGCTAAAAAGGTTAAATAAAATAAAGAGCAAGCTGCTATCTTGGCCAAGCTACAAGCTGTGAAACCAACACAACAAATTCCTGCTCAGCCATCTGAAATCACTGAATCTCAAGATCCAAAGAAGCAAGTTGAACCACAACAGAAGAAATCTCACAGATACAAGGAATTGGACAAAAGAACCAAAATGAAATTAAACTTTGTTGATAAGGAATTGGAGGATCAGTTTCCCAAGGAATCCATTCCAACTACAACTCAAGCATCAAAACCCTCAGTGGTATTTGAAGACATTAAGGTGGTGGATCCTTACAGGAACATTCATGGTGAACCTACTGTGCTTAAGGATGAACCAATAGACTGGTAAAGTCTACCAATTCCTGACTTCAATTTGCCAATCCTTAACAAGCCAAAGAGAACAAAGTCAAGAGCAGTCAAGAAAGTGAAGCTGTCACCTCTCAAATCCAAATCTCTAACCAAAGCTCAATCCAAAGTCAACAAGGGATATTACATATACTTATGTGACATCAAGGTATTCTCTGATCTAAACCTCTATCTAGATGAACTGGAAGAAGTTAGAGGGATTGATGCCTACAGGAATCTACCTGAAAGGTTAGTTTTCAAGTACAAGGGAGGAAAGGAGATTCAATGGCCACTTCACAGGATACTTCAAGAAAGCCAATCTGTACTGACAAAGGTTTATTCATCATTCAAGAAGAACTTTGGATTCAATGTAACTGCAAGAAGACTTGTTCCAAAGAAGATTGAAGAACTGAGGAGTATTAGAGCTAAAGATGCACTCCCAAAGACTCTAACTATTCCTTACATAGGGAGTAGAGTGCATCTAAGGCCCTTCTGGCTGATGGAGTTCATGGATGACAAATGAGTTAGAAGATTTTTCAGATTAGAAGACCAATTGAGCATCCCTAGCAATGAGACTCTTTTGGAAATGCAAGAAAAGATAAATCTCTCAAAATCTGATGAACTGGAATTCCACAGACAGCTCCAAAATCAGATAAAAGAAAACAACAGAAAGCTTGGAAAGAGATCCAAATCTTCAAGGAATTAGATTAATCTGCTCAGGCTAGAGGAGCACCTTGAAAATGACTATGAGCTAATCTTTGTGCATTTTGTTATTTGAAGCACTTTACAGTTTTATTTGCTTACTTTTAAAGTTGTATTTTTAGGGTGTTTTGTTATCATCAAGTTTCTCTTATTTTATGGCTACAATTCCAGTATATATAATTGGGGGAGATTGTTGTGGATATGTTGTGAACTTGATGATTTCATTAACAAAACACCTTAGTAGATTTTACTTAGTGAAAAATGTAGCACTCGACGGATAAGGAATATAGTCCTGACGGATGACTCAATATAGTCCCGACGGATGATGATTTATTATCCATCGAGTGAGTAGCTTGTGTAATAATGAGTCTGTAGCACATTTCTGCATACACCTTATTTAGATTTTGTAGTAGCACTCAAATCATGTTGACTTTAATTAGATATGCAGAATAGGTTGATTAATTGTACATAGATGATGTCTTGTAATTCTGCATAAATAAAATAAAGTCAAGTGCCAGATAGCTACCCGACGGATAAAAAACAATGCCACTCGACAGATGATCAACAAGGCAACCCGACGGATGATCATGTACTCGAAGGATAATCAATTCAAACATTTATTGACAGTGACAACACAGTCACATGCGTCGAGTGTATACAAAAGGAATGTGGAAGCCTATTCAACTGGGTTTTAGAGAACAAAGAAGCATTGTCATTTCCATGCTATTATGAAGATATTCAAAGATGCTGGAATAGAGTATTGAAGCAGTATAGTATTAGACTTGATAGGTTTTGTTTTATTATCTTGTCTTATTACTTTGTAATCTTGGTGATATATAAACCAAGAAGTAGCAAATAGAATAAAGAGAACAAGACTAAGAACATTATCTCCGAGAAACAATTGTAAGCTGCATCCTTAGCATTTCTCTGTAAACTTAGTTGTTCATATTTGTAAGCAGCTGTAAGCTAATATTGCTACACAGAGTTCTCTTGATATAATATATATCTCTGATGGATACATTCAAATCCACCAGAAAGTTTTTAAAGACTTGTGTTTTTAATTACTTGTGTTTTGATTTTACTAACTTCTTATTCCGCACTTTGCAAATCAAACACTTATATATTATTAAGATAGAACATTTTATATATTTTTTAAAAAGGTTCAAGAATTCCATTCAACCCCCCTTCTGTAATTCTTGTTGCATTGTTAGGGACTAACAAAAAGTGGTTGCCTTAGAAATTTTTTT
Organism: Apium graveolens; assembly: GCF_009905375.1. NCBI lineage: Eukaryota > Viridiplantae > Streptophyta > Magnoliopsida > Apiales > Apiaceae > Apium > Apium graveolens. The sequence goes on from NC_133655.1 coordinate 239,667,115, forward strand.
GCTTCTTTCTTGCCCCCCAATCCGGGTTTGGTGTGTTAGAGACCAATCCAGATTCAGGTGGAGGAAAGTGGTTGCCTTAGAAAAAAATTTGCTTCTTTCATGTTCCATGATCCGGGTGTGGTATTGTAGAGGCCAATCTGGATTCAGGTAGAAGAAAGTGGTTGCCTTTGGAAAATTTTATGGCCTTGAGGGTAAGGATCCAGATTGTGATGGATCCAGCTAAAAGTCTTCGATCTGGGTTGGAGGCTGCGGATTCTAATTAATTGGAGGAATTTGTAACGTTTTTTCTGTTTCCCCCCACGATTTTGAATTATGGGGCAATTCAATTTCCTTGAAATTTTCCCCATAATCATTATGTGGTTTAATGGGGCTTTAAGTGTGTGTATATATATATGTATATATATATTGTTTTTTGTTTTTCTTTTTCATAACTACTTTTGGGCCAATGGCGTCCTGCCACGTGGCAGGGTTGGTTTTCTTCTCACGCTTATAAAAGGCTGTTTGTAACACCCCCAAATCCGGGGTAAGGGATTCGAGTTGTCACGAGTTCCATTTCCCTTAATAATACTTAATCTTAACAATCAATCAACTATTGCGTATTGTGACCCCACAATATACACACACAGACCACAAGTTATAGTCTCAGAGATGAATACCAAAAATAACACAAGTCATTTTATTCCACAATTATAAGTCATTACACCTCAAAAGGGTTTCTGAATAAATTTACATATTCTTTGCCATTATTACAATTCATAATATACATAAGTCTGGTACATCAATAGTTGAAAACCTAGCCTATTGGTAGTTCCTACCTCAGCTACGGCGGCATCAACGCCTACAGGAAACTGCAGAACATTTCCTATCCGCTCGCGAATTGGGAGCTTGATCCTGTTCATCTTGTCTATCTGTTGTTGTGTGATGAAAGAAGAAAGCAAGGGTGAGCAACAAGCCCACCGAAATAATATATATAATAATTAACAATATATGAGCATTCTCATAGTACTCATGAAAGTCTTGGTCAAGAAGAAATGAACCAAGTTTGTTATCTTAACGCGACCAAGTCACAAAATATTCAGTATATAAGTATATATATATTTCAAAATCTTAGAATCCTCTTCCATGCATAATATACATAGAATTCCATTTTATAACTGTATAAAAATATCATTGCAAGGTGATCTCATATATCTAACCTTGTCTCAACATTTTTCTGAAAATATTTGTCATGCATAAGATAATCATTAACTAGATATAAGTTGAAAAGGTGAAGTTATGAGATACTCCAATATACTTATATCTTTTCCAAATACTACTTGAACTACCACCGTTCAAGTTATAATCAGTTTCAAAATTTCATCACATAGATGAGACTACAAGATAAGATTTGAATAGATTCAATCTTTGAAATATCATTCAAAAGAAATGAAGTTACGAGATACTTCATTAAGTCCCGATATATATATATCCATATATATATATATATATATCTCATACATTTCCTGAAAACCTCTGTCATGTAAAGTATGAACAGAGTTGTAATATCCAATGAATTTGGAAAGAAAAGAATTTTGGCATAAACCCGATATCTTGCTGATCAGGCAAAGATACCAATTAAGTAACCTTTTCTACTGTAGATGGATGAATTCCTCGCCGGTCATCACCCTGGCCGCATTAGGACCTCGCGCTAGACCGTTACCCGGCCACTCACGCGTGGATGGACTGTCACCCAGCCTCTTACACCTTCATAGACCGTACCCCGGTCTGTCGCTTATGCCGACTCAATTAGATGGACTTACTTCCCGAACGTTGGGCAAATAATCAAATTGTTTTCTCAAAACAGCAACCTCGTTGCGAATATAAAATACACCACATAGCCGGATCCCTCAGATTTTTGAGCGAGTATTCAAGTCCCCTTCGAAAGGAAGATCTTAAATTTGAAAACGAGTTTTGGGATCCGCTCTAACTTTTAAAATCATTTTGAAGACTCGAAAATATTTTTAAGAATGTTTGGAGTAATGCTGATTTAATAAAATAAATCAGTCCCGATATGTTGGAGAATATCTGAATATTATTATTTAAATAATATTACCATAAGGATAATCTTTATAAAAATAATTGAAGTAGAAGTTTTAAAACTCATACTTGAAATGAATAATAAATAACCAAAGATATACTTGTACGAAAGTACGGTCTTTATTTGAATAATCGAAAATAAGTTTGATTATCGAAATATTATTCTTTAATAAAATAAAGAATATTATTTAATAAAATAAGCGGAGTCATAAGTCCTCAAATGAATATTCAAAATAATATTTATTAAATAAAATAAGCGGAGTTATAAGTCCTCGAATGCATATTCAAAATAATATTTTTTAAATAAAATAATGTTATCAAATAAACCTTATTCGATTAATAGTTTTGAAAAATATATCTATATATATATATAAATATATATATATATATATATACTCGGGAACATCGACTCCCAGTTTAGAAAAATGTTCACCTTCGGGTCTCCTATAATAAGGGTATACGCAACTACTGCTTATTTCTAGCATAGGTATTATGCAACTTATAAGCATTTGAATCAACAATTAGATATCAAGATTACGAAACATGCATGCGTATAAATATCATATCACATGCTCCAATATATCGCAAGACTTTGCTAATAATAACCATGCACTTATCCCAAGATAATGCATATACATAAATACATCACAACAACAGTATAACGGGTAGAAAACTTGCCTGAGTGTTCCCGGATAGACTTAAGCTTAAAGTGGGTACGATAACCTATGAACAACAACATAAGTCGGAATTAAACCCCGGTCGCTTAAGAAACTAGACTTTAACCAATTGAACCCTAACGTTCGCTTATGGTCATTTCTACGCTTAACAAATCACATAAGTCGTTCGAGTACCCTCGGCTCCACCATTTTTAATAAATTAACCATTAAGAATTTTAAGGCGATTCTTTCGCGAGTACTCTACCAACTGCCTAATCCACTTTACATAATTGTTTCATACTCCAATTAGTCATTTAAGGACCTTAACCACGGTTTCAAAGTAAGGCGAGGGGAAATGGTTCGTTCGCAAAACGCCGTTACTTAAAACGGTCATTTCTCCTAAACCGTACATCGGAACCAAGCGATCCACATATCAAAACGAATCTTACGATACGCTCTAGATAAACATGGCAATGTTACAGTTTAAGAAGTTAGATTTATGATCCTTATTCTAATTACACACAGTCTATAAGCAAACGGGCATTACGACGGCTATGTTTACGAGTTTTCCAAATTTTTTACTATGCCAAAACCTCACCAATTCATCAACCATCACCAATCCATCAATATTTCATCTATACAACACTATCTCAGTCCAAATTCTCAAGATTTTTAACTCATTTAATCACAATCAAGATCCATTAATTATAACCAAAGATTCGTTAACCATAACTTATTCAAATCAACTAAAACAACTAACAAACATGGATCAAGCTTCTTATTTACTCATCCAAATAATAAAAGCTTAAAACCTTATTAACCCTACTGATGTATAAGGGTTCAAGAGATTCATACCTTCCTTAGAGCTTCTTAACACAAGAAAAGAGCTTGTATCGCCTCTAGGAACCTTGATCTAACCTTAAACAACCTTGCTCTTTTCAAAGAATTCAAGAACACAAACATGGTTACTATACATCTAGCCATAAATCATGAAAAACGAGTATGGTAATCAAGGAGGTGAGGAGAGTGGTTACCCTATATCCATAGAGCTTCTCGAGAGATTCGATTTGACTGGTAGCACGCGCGAATCGGCCAAGGGAAACTCAAGTTACAAGCATTTCTTTCTTCTCCATTTTTTGTCCCCTTTCCTATCGGGTTTTTACTTCAAAAATGAAGAAATGATCTTTTGCTTTCCTTTTTGCTTGGTTGACCTTGAGATTTGTGCCAAAATTTACTTGGTTGTGAATTAACCAAGTGGTTACTTGATTGATCTCATATTCACTTTAATAAAGTGCTTGCATCATCTTGATGACCTCATCCCCAAGCCACATGTCATGTGATGATGTCACCTAGTTTCTACTCTACTTGATTAATCTCCCTTGCTTCTTTTACAAGCTTGTTTCTTGACCGTTTATTTGTTTTACGGTTCGCTTAACTCTCGTTCCCGTTAATCGTTTGGGGGATCATATCCGGGATCTTATTACTTGGGTTTCCTCTAAACCTTTCTCAATATTTTATATTCCTTTTATGATCCTCTCTTATAATCCTTGAATTTAAATCCTTTTAATCATGTTACCTTATACTCAATTCTTTCGGTATGTGGTGGATTTTCAGGAAAAATCAAAGTGTTCGAATTTGGATTCTGACGACCTTTACATACACTTATTTACTTTATGGAATACTAATACGATCTTAGAATTTCCATAACAGTACTCCTATATAGCGTGGTCTGATAATTTTCCTTAATCAGCATCATCAGCAAAAGTTACTATTCATCAGTATTTCAAAAATTCCAAAAATTAGGGTTATTACACTATTTCCTCCCCACTTCTTCATTTTTATCCTCCACAAAAAGAATCCAACAGTCACTCCTCTTCTGCTTTCATTTTCTCGATCTTTGTGATATTCGAAGTGTTCTTCGTGCACAGACGTGTATTGTCGCCTTCTTTCGTTGCTCTTTTTGCTCCGATCGACTTGTGAGCTTTCCTTGTTCTTCTTTTTTTCTTGTTTTTTAAGTTCATGCATGCTTTATTTCATTTTCATCCATAAATTAGTAGTAGAAATTGGGTTTTTTGGTTTGTTTTCGTGTTGAATATTTGTGTTTTGTGGTTTAGTTTTGTCCCTTGTTTAGATCTGTAGGTTTTTTGCTATTTTTGGTTTGTTTTTCGTTGGTTTTGGCTCGATTTTTCTGGGTTTCTCGGAGCTGTTCTTCGTGTTCTTGGTAAAAATGAATGTATGTATATATAAAAAGTGTATGTTTTGCTCTTTGATTCGTGAATTTGGTTGTTTTGGGTTAGGGTTTTGGTTCCTAGCCGGGTAGGGGGTGCCATACTCAAGCCCGAGTTATTTTAGGTGGATATACTTGTATGCTTAAGAATTTTTAGCTTTGTAGGTTATTTATACTCGGGTTAGGTGTGCAGATCCGGGTAGGGTTCAATCCTGGTGAAGGGGATCTGGGTTCTTGGCTAATCCGGGTTAGGTTAATCTTTTGAGTGTTCTTATGTGTTTAAGGATTCGAATTTTTTTGTTATAGTATAGCTAATCCAGATCATTGATGTTTGGCCGGGTTGGACTTGCATTAGCGGTCCGGATTGGTAGGTTATGGTAGAACTAACATAACGTTCCTGATCCGGACCTCTTAGCAAAATATATAAAATTTGAAGGAGCCCAGACCAACTCATCTTGATTTTAATAGGTATATGGCCTGGATCAAGCAGCTTCCTAAGAGAGCCTTCAATTGCTACCCGGGTTGTTCCAGTGAGGAGAGTGATCCTGATTCATCCGAGAGAACCCAGATCCGGACTGAGATGGGTAAAAAGGCATCCACATCCACAGAGGTAATTAGTAAGTTCTGGTACAAGAGGCTCCCGGATCACTCGATTTCCTTTACCCCTGATGGGTACCGGATATATGTCAAGTATCACTTCGTGACCAAAGCTAAAGAAGTTGATACAAACTCTATTATATGATGATCATGTATGAGAAACAGGCGGATGGTGATCGCACCACAAAGAAACAAAAACAAGAAGAAAAGGATATTTCAAATGAACACGATCAATCCAGAAACGTGAACTTTGAATCTCAAATTCCTTAGATCAATCCAGAAACTAAGTAATTTGAATCTAACCTTCAAAACAATCCAGTAATTGAAGTTTAGAAGAAAGAAAACTAATCATAGTTTATCTCAAAACATAATCATCACATATATGTCTTAAAAGATTATATGTGAGGGGTATTTATAGGCATAAACAATAACCTAAACCCAACAGAATTCCAAGAGAAATTCAATATCAGCTTGAATTAGCCAATATCTGAATCCTTCTAGGAAACAAATTTAAAATCCAAATAGAAAACATATAAAAACATAATCCAAATAGGAAAATAAAATCCTAAGTGCTTAAAGCAAGAAAAACCCTTTCAACTGAAAGGTAAAAACTTGCAAGCCAAAAGTCTAATTATTAATTATATAAGCCAAAAATAGGTCAGCTCATGCTGGTTGTTGAGCTGAGTGGAAAAGCTTCATTCGTTCCTTCATCATGCTTTGTTGTCCAAGTAAGCTTTGTGACCCATATTTGTCTCTTGTCATTGTCAAACCCCATTGTAGTGAGCAACAGATTAATAGGCTGATCCTCAACAAAATTTCCTTTCATATTCACATCATTCTTCCCCTCATCAAAATTTTTTTCCCTCAAATTCACATCATCCAAGTAAGGAGAAAGGTCACCCACATTAAAAGTTGCACTAACACTGTCGAAGTCACTTGGTAGATCTATCTGGTAAGCGCTATCTCCATAAGCTTCAAGTACCTTGAATGGACCATCTGCCCTTGGCATAAGCTTGTTCTTTCTTTTACTTGGAAACCTTTCTTTTCGCAAATGAACCCAAACAAGATCTCCGGGCTTGAATACAGGTTGCTTACGCCTCTTGTCAGCTCGAGCCTTATAAAGTGCATTCATCTTCTCAATCCTCTCTGTTACTTGCTCACACGTCTTCTTAAAGACATCCAAACGATTCTTGGCATCGGTGTGGATATCACCTTTGTGTAAAGGAAGCAAATCAATTGGAAGAAATGGGTTAATACCATAAACCACTTCAAAAGGAGAACGGGAGGTAGTAGAAGAATGAGATCGATTATAAGCGAACTCGGCATGACATAACTTGATATCCCAATCCTTTTGAGTCTTTCCTACTAATCCACGAAGTAAGGTACCTAAAGTCCTGTTAGTCACCTCAGTTTGGCCATCCGTCTGAGGATGATGAGATGTGCTAAATAGCAACTTAGTTCCAAGCCATCTCCACAAACACTTCCAAAAGTGACTCAAAAACTTTGAATCTCGATCAGAAACAATGCTTCGTGGAATACCATGCAAACGAACAATCTCCTTAAAATAGAGATCAACAACATATTGTACATCATCCGTCTTAGTCATTGGAATAAAGTGAGCCATCTTCGAAAAATGATCAACGATAACCATTATAGAATCCTTCCCTCTTTGTGTTCTTGGAAAACCAATGATAAAATCTATACTTACACTATCCCATGGAACTTCAGCAACAGGAAGTGGAGTATACAAACCCTTAGAAAATGTACTTTTGGCCTTTTGACAAGTAGCACATCTAGAAAACCACTGATTGAACATCTTGAATCATTCGAGGCCAGAAAAACTCTCATTTAACAAAACCAAAGTTTTATGCACCCCAAAATGGTCGGCAATAGCACCACTATGTACTTCACGAACAAGTAACTCACACACACCACAATTAGGAATACAAAGCTTATTCCCCTTAAAAAGAAACCCATCTTGAATGGTGTAATTCCGAGTTGGAGAACTGAATTCTTGTGCACAATCAACATCAGATGCATATAAGCCTTTAAGAAGCTCAAAACCAAGAATTCGAGCATCAACCATAGCCAACAAATATGCCCTCCTTAAAAGAGCATCTACAACGACGTTAGACTTCCCCTCTCTGTATTTTGAGGAAAATGTGAAAGATTGAAGAAATTCCACTCATTTAGCATGACGATAGTTCAAATTTTGATGTCCATTAATGAACTTTAGCACTTCATGATCAGAATATAGCACAAAAGGTTTGGGACGCAAATAATGTGACCAATGATCCAATGCTCGGACAATGGCATAAAACTCACGATCATAATTCGAATAGTTGTGTTTTGCGCCAGTTAGCTTTTCACTAAAAAATGAAACATGTCTTTTTTCTTAAATCAACACAGCACCTATACCGACTCCACTTGCATCACACTCAACCTCGAATAGTGTATTGAAATTTGGTAAGGCTAAAACTGGAGCATTACAAAGCTTTCCCTTAATCTCATCGAATGCCTTTTGAGCTTGATTAGACCATTCAAACTCACCCTTTTTGAGTAGATCGATAATAGGAGCCGTAATAGAAGAAAAGTTTTTGATAAATCTTCTATAAAAAGAAGCCAACCCATGTAAAATCCGCACATCATGCACGGTTTGAGGAACAACCCAGGAAGAAATAGCTATAACCTTTTCAGGATCAACTTGTACTCCATAATCAGAAATAATATAATTAAGAAACGAGATACGCGATACCATAAAAGAACATTTCTCGAGTTTACCAAAAAGTTTCTGGTCTCGCAGCTTTTCAAACAAAAGTCTAAGGTGATGCATATGCTCAAATTTATCTCTACTATAAACCAGAATATCATCAAGATAGAAAACGATAAATTTGTTTAGGAAAGGATGAAGTACCTCATTCATGAGCCGCATAAAGGAGCTAGGGGCATTTCAAAGAGCAAAAGGCATCACCATCCACTCATATAAACCCTATTTAGTTTTAAAAGTTGTGTTCCATTCATCACCTTCACGAATTCGCGTTTGATGATATCCACTTCGAAGATCAATCTTAGAAAAAATTATCGCACTATGCAACTTATCAAGCATGTCTTCTAATCGAGGCATAGGAAAACGTTTGATGGTAATGTTGTTCACCGCTCTAGAATCAACATACATTCTCAATGTTCCATCCTTCTTTGGAACTAGCAAAGCGGGAACCACACAAGGACTCATACTCTCGCGAACAAGACCTTTTTCAATCAAATCTTCAATTTGTCTCTGAAGCTCTTTAGAGGCCTTTGGATCACATCTATAAGCAGGTTTATTAGGTAAATGAGCACCTGGAATAAGATCAATTGCATGCTCGATTCCTCGTACTGGAGGTAAACCAGTAGGTAACTCATCTAGAAAAACATCACCAAATTCAGCGAGAAAATCATGAAGAAGTGGATCTGAATCGCCTTGATTATGAGTTATTTTCTTTACAAACAAAGCATATGTTATACCCCCATTTGCAGTCGCCTCCTTTTCAAATTCTTTTCCTGACAAAAATAAGCTAGTTTTCTTCTTTGAATCACGCATATGTTCATAATACTCATTAGAAGACAAAGGATGAAGTTTAATACGTTTACTCCCAACTTGTACCGAATAAACATTGGTATCACCTTCATGCATTACCTTCCTATCAAACTGCCATGGCCTTCCAAGTAAAAGATGACATGCACTCATAGGAATCACATCGCACCATAACTCATCCTTATAACTACCAATCGAAAAACTCACCAAAGCTTGCTTTTTCACGTCTAAACCCTTCGAGTCATCAAGCCAATTTAACTTATATGGTTTGTCATGAACACGAGTTGAAAGATTTAGCTTATTGACTATGTCAATGGATGCAACGTTCGTGCATGATCCACTATCAATAATCATATTGCAAGTCTGATCCCCAACTTTACACCTTGTGTAAAATAAGTTTTCTCGTTGATTAGTATTTGGTGTAGTCTCTGTGTTTAAAATCCTACGAACAACAAGCAAATTAGCATCATTCTCTGCACAAGCAAGTTCATCTCCGTCATCATTGGCTAACTTCTCTTGAGTCACTTCTGGGAGAAATTGTAAGAACTGTTCCTCTACATCCCACTCCATGTATTGCTTCATAGTAAGAGTTCTTCTAGAAGGACACTCACTTGCAATATGTCCTTTACCTTGACACTTAAAACACTTTCGTCGACTATCGAACTCTTTTTTAGACACATACACATTCTGTTTTTCAACCTTCTTATCGACCGATGAAGAAGTCTCTGGTTGTGCAGTAAAGCCAGTCGATTGACTTTTCAGCGAAGCTTGTGTAGATTCATCGGAAAAATTAGATTCAAACTGTCCAACCTCTTTGGAAGCACCAGACCCAAACCCTTTAAAATTAGATTTCGGTTTCTCCTCTTCTTGATGAGATTTTAATTTCATAGCCATCTTACAAACATCATTAAATGAGCTATATGAATGTAATTCTACCTTTTTAGCAATAGGTCGTTTTAATCCACGAATAAACCTTGTAATTTTCATTGTTTCTTTTTCCACCAAGTCACAAATTAAGCATAATATATCAAATTCAGCATCATACTCTGAAACACTCTTTGTATCTTGAGAAAGTGAGGTGAGTTTTAAGTATTGTACCTTTTCGTAATCATCCGGAAGATACCTTGCATGAAGTTTTTTCTTTAAAGTTGTCCAAGTCATGATCTTTTCTTTTCCAAATCTAGCTTTTCTTGCCTTCAGGTTCTCAAACTATAATCTTGCATTCTTTGTAAGTCTGATCGTAGCAATTTGAAATTGTGTCTTATCATCAAACCTTTTATAATCAGAAATCTTCTCAACTTGTCGAACCCATTCAAGAAAATCGTCTGGGCTGCCCAATCCTGTAAATCATCCAGTTTAATCCCACGGTCATCAATTTTAAAGCTTTTCTCTTTATGTGAAACAGAATCACCCGAATTAACAAGTCCATCATCACTAGTTTTCTTGCTATGTGTCTTGTCATTTTGCACCTTAAGTAAAAGTTTACCAAATGCTTCCAATCTAGACTCTGTTGAATCAGCAAGCTTTTTCATTCGTACATCTATATCCTTCAATTTTTCAATTAATTTCCTGCGTAATTCATCGGTAGCCATATGAAAAATACGAAGGGAGGGAAAAAAAATTCTGATGAACAATGCTCGTGAACAGTAGCTCATGAACAGTAACCCCCGTGAACAGTAACCCCATGAACAGTAACCCCGTGAATAGTAACCTGTGAACAGTACCCCCCGGGAACAGTACCCATGAACAGTACTCGTGAATAGTAATTTTTTTTAGAACCTAGATCTCCCATTAATTAAGAAATTGGAGGAAAAAAAACCTTGGCTCTTGATACCAAATTGATATGGATCGCACCACAAAGAAACAAAAACAAGAAGAAAATGATATTTCAAACAAACACGATCAATCCAGAAACGTGAACTTTGAATCTCAAATTCCTTAGATCAATCCAGAAACTAAGTAATTTGAATCTAACCTTCAAAACAATCCAGTAATTGAAGTTTAGAAGAAAGAAAACTAATCATAGTTTATCTCAATACATAATCATCACATATATGTTTTAAAAGATTACATGTGAGGGGTATTTATAGGCTTAAATAATAACCTAAACCCAACAGAATTTCAAGAGAAATTCAATATCAGCTTGAATTAGCCAATATCTGAATCCTTTTAGGAAACAAATTTAAAATCCAAATAGAAAACATATAAAAACATAATCCAAATAGGAAAATAAAATCCTAAGTGCTTAAAGCAAGAAAAACCCTTTCAACTGAAAGGTAAAAACTTGCAAGCCAAAAGTCTAATTATTAATTATATAAGCCAAAAATAGGCCAGCCCATGCTGGTTGTTGAGCTGAGTGGCAAAGCTTCATTCGTTCCTTCATCATGCTTTGTTGTCCAAGTAAGCTTTGTGACCCATATTTGTCTCTTGACATTGTCAAACCCCATTGTAGTGAACAACATATTAATAGGATGATCCTCAACAAATTTCCTTTCATATTCACATCAAATGGCCATTCTGGGGTCTACAACCAGGATGTCCTTAAGAGAAATTTTTTCGAGTTCCCCATCATCCGGGACCATTACCAGTTGAAGGACTTTTTTGCTGAAGCTGATCCGGCCGAGATGGATAAGGTTGTCTAGGTTACGTTTCAGCTGACTCCTAATGTTGAGTGGAGGTGTCCGAAACCTCACGAGAGGATTTACCATCGTCCGGCCGATGGTTTTGTTCCGGTATGGCTGGAGCATTTGAGATCGGGGTGGAGTCCTCGCTGTCACATTTTTGTTAAACATCTGTGCAAACATGTTTACAAGATTTCTCCCATGCAGATTACCCCGAATGGGATTAAGTCTATGACCTGGTTCCATTACACCATATATGGCCTCTAGCAACACCAAAAAAAGTGTAAAAATGGCCAAAAAGTGTTACCTAAAGCAAAAAATTGGGCTATGGTTACACTTTTTGAAAATTTGGTGGTGTTGGATTTGCTCGTGCTACAATAGGGTCTATTGTAACAATTTTTCAACTTTTGGTAACATAGCTGTAAATGTAACCATAGACCCATATGGTTACACTTTCAATACCTATAATAACGACATACATGTGTAACCACAGTTCTATTGCAACACCAATAAACCTTTTGTAACACCAAAAAATGTGTTGTAATAAACTCTTTTACAACATCATTTTTGCTATTGTAACACAATATTGTAAAATAATTAAATTCTTTTGGTTACATGTTTATAGCTTATTGTAACATTTTTTTAATAAACACTCTTGTATCTACTGTAACACCCTTTATTTATCGTAACGATTTTTCCTATTTTTGCCAACATAAAAATATCAATTGGTTACACTTGTTAATTTTTGAATTATAATTAAATATAAATCAACTTGCAACATTAAGACTTGAATACATATTAATTGAACTTGAGAGTTGTTATCAAAAGTACAAGTTCATCCAACAAATACAAAGTTCCCAAGCAAACCAAAATAACCAAACTTCTAAATTACATCCAAAAGCTATATGTACCGGTTCAAACTAAATTAAATGAAAAGTACTAACATCTGCCATAAACTAGTTAATAAGATAGATTAATTCCTGAAAGATTGCATACATACTTAAATAAAACAGAGTTCTGGTTAAGAAACAAGTCGGTCAAACATTAGTACTATCATTATCTCCACTGGAATTGCCATTTCCACTACTTCCTGACAGTCCCAAAATCCATTGGATGCTCAATAATATGATAGCTGCACAAAAAGTATTCAAAAAAACCATTTCAGCAAGCATGTTGCATCAACATAATCGACAAGATATAAAACAGACTCAACTCATCAGGATCAACAGGCTGGGAGAAAACACCATGTGTATCCTTCCTGCAGATGAGTGACTAAATAGGACCTAGGCAGAGAAAGTAATAAGTACTCTTAGGGAAAACATTTTTGATCCCCAAGAAAAAGTACGATCCTACCTATTTATGTTTAGCTTTAGGATCCATTATCTAGATAATTCATCAACAAAATCTCAAAAAAATCTCTGCCATATCAACAAGAAGTACAAAGTTCTAAAACTCAACAGTAAACAAACCTTTGTAGAAGCAGCCCTCGTTACTGGAAAGTCGAGCAAATCAAATTCCATAAATACGCATATATCTAACATATTTAAAATTAGTTTGAGGTTTATATCTACAAGATGATATGTTGCAGTCCTCACTCTGGACAAAAATTTATCTCCAGGGCGCTTCAAGTTATTAGAAGCAACATCTTCATTCGAGTAAACATCTAACGCTTACTAAAAGACTACAACTAAAAGCAATAGACAATGATAAATATAAACCATTTATATTACCCTACTTAAGTGAGATTATTAATTTGAATATCTCATAGTGATGTATTTAGACATGAATATGATTATTTGTGCCATTTAACTCATTTACTAACCCTGGGCTAACTGAATTATGTTGCAACATGAATCCCTTTTTGATCATGAAGATGCGGCGATAGATGTTCCCTTGGACTCTGATTACTTGTGCCATCAGGATCACACATGGGATTAAGGCTCTAACACCAGTATTACCAATATAATAAGAAAATCAAAAAAATATAAACTTTAGCAAAAAAATTGGAAGAGCAGGTTATGAAACTTTAAACAGTTTCATACCTTATTAATGTCTTGACTCAGTAGAGGGCTCAGTATAGCTTGTGCACCCACTGCAAAATCATTTTTATCTCCAATCATACACATATCATCACTATCATTTGCTTTCCAGTCATGTCCACTTTCTGCTACATTGACCAAGTTCACAGTTGAAAAGTTCAGGGTACCCAAATTACAGACACCACTTGAGGTGGGGCTGGTATCACGTAAAAAAACGATAGTTATTATTGTGTCCACATAACAAAACTTTACATTCAGAATTATATTATGCATCATAACAGGAGGAAGGACACTACACCAAATACTTACGAGATATCCATATCTTTCTCGTCATGGAAGAGAGCTGGGACCGGGAAGGACCTATAGGTTAGTACTACCAACATGGAAGAGAGTTGGGACCTGAAGGACCTTTAGGTTAGTATATTGCATCATGACATACTCGTATCATGGAAATATCATTTATATTTAAAAAATTATTGATTGAGAATTTAAATGTTTTAAAAAAACCTCTTGGTATTGTTCGCTGCAGGGAGGCTTTCGTGTAGCCATCTCAATTATCTTACATCCAACACTCCATATATCCACAAAGTTGGGAGATTTATTCTGTATAAAATGTTAGAATCGGTCACTAAGAAGGACCATTATTCAATTGTAAGATGATTTAAAGCTAATAAACTAGCGGCCATTGAAATAGTCATGCAGATTTAAGGGGTAGAAATATTCATGCAGATAAATGACAATGCAACATCAACTCTGCTATACCAACAACAAAAAACAGCATGTAATCTCTATACAGATAGCTAAACTAAATCAGTTATATCTCTAATTTTACAAGTCTGGAAGCAATCAACTTTTGCAGGAATAAATTTAAGAAATAAATCTACATTTTTTATATTTTGATCATCAAGGAATTATGTCCTTAAACCTCTCAAAATGGAAGCCTAAAACAGGTGGTCAAAGCTGAGAACAAAAACGCTGTTGCGCTCAACATAGTCAGGTATTTCTAATAAAATGAAAAATAATAATTTTAAAGTAAAACTTTCCAGATATAATCTTGGATATCAATTCCATATTTTGTAAAAATTTCAAAGCAAAACCAATCCCTTATCATACAAAAAAAACTAAAACACTCTCGCTTTAAAACACAGAAATTCTATGTTGCGCGACTTTTACTAAAAATTACAAAACTCTTTAATTGTATACACAAATGACTCGAAACTTTCGCATATATAAACTAGAAATCATATAGAACGATTCACATCTTAGAATCACTATTAAAATATGTCTCTAACTACCCCCACAAAACCTATCAAAACAGGGCTGCTTTATTGACAAATATTGTATTATATGTATTTCGGCTTCATTGACAATTTTTAGCATAATAAAATTATCGAAACCAAGTCATAAACTCAAACTTAATATATCAGCAAAAAGAAACTTAAGTCGTATAAAAACATAGCTCCGAAAACCATAATCAATGATCATAATCAAGGATTAAAAGAAAATAATTGTATACCTTTAATCATAAATTAAGTAAGAGAGACAAGGTGATGTTTTCCATCTTTACCCAATTTTTATGTCATCTATATACAAACAAAAAACAAGAAACATCTGGAAACTGATTGTTGAACCCATTGAGAAGAAAGCCCCAATTTTTATAAAACCTAATTACTAGAACCCATGCTCCAAGATCTAACCCCTACCAAGAAGCTTAATTTCCCTAATTTAGAACCCTGATTTCCCCAATTTAGAACCCTAATTTTTGAATGTAGTTGAGAGTGTTTTTTGATCCCAGTGAGAGTGTTTTGTTTAATCGTTTGAGGCATATAGAGTGTTAAAGTGTATAATGGAGTGTTTTAGTATTTTATTTTATTTTACAAAGTAAAATGAGTGGGTCAAATTTTTTCTTATGGGTTGCTTAAAATTTGGTGAAAATTTGGATAGCCCGCTTCACAATCCCGCCTAAACATTTAGCTCTATTGTAACACTAATTACAATATCAATACTAACACTATATTTTATGTTACAAAAGAAATTTCAACATGTCTATGGTAACATTTACCATCATCTACTATAACACAAAAATAAATTGTTACCTCAGATCAAATTTTACTTATGTAAGGCAACATTTTTGCTTGTAACACCAAAAAATGTGTTGGTAAAGGCCATATATGGTGTAGTGTTCATAGCCTGCTGTAACAAAACCGGGTTCCAACCTACCTTGAAGCTGTTCCACCAGATCTTCTACCTTTCTAAGTCCAGCCAGAATCCCTTCTATGAGATTAGGTTTCGGGCCTCTAAGTGTGGGTATGATCCGGCTAGAGCTAAGCATGTGATGCATGAGACTTCTCTGAAGTACTGGAATAGTGAAATGATTCTCCTGAAGGGGGTTGATCTGGCTTATTTTCCTTATTTCACCATGGAGGGTATCCATACCAAATTCCAGCCTGCGATTTTGGAAGGGGAGGCTTTGACCCAGATGAGGGCCTTCTGCGACTCTCTCGGATTCCAGCCAACCCGGGATACCTTCATGAACCATAAGTTGCTTTTTGAACTTGGTTGTAAGTTTTTTATTTACCTGAATTGTTATTTTTGATGTCTTCCCGGATCTTCCCTGTCTTGTACTTGTAGAATTTTCCTTTTAGAAATAGCTGTTTTATTTGATCCAGATTATGTGATGTATATGTTATTCTGGATGTAATATCCGGGATATATTGTGTAATTATTTTTGCTATTAAATAATTATTATGTGTCTTCAGTATCTATTATGTGAGATAATTGTTAAGTGTTATCTGTACTTGGATATTCAAAAATAATATTAATTGAGTATTTTAATTTTTATATGTCCAAAATAAAATATAGATAATTGTCATATCTTCCTAATGATTTTGATGTTGATTTATGGATTTATAAGAATCATACGAAATTTCTAAAATCTTTTTCCGAGTATTTAAAATCTATTTTATAAAAACGGGAACCAACTGACGTCAACCGTTGTTACGTTTTTGGAACCGAAACTCTTCCGAGAACTCCTTCCTAACCTAACTGTAATATTCCGAGCATATTCCATGTTTCGACTTTTTCGATCCGGCATATGGTTTATTCTGCGCAGGTCCCGGCGCAATATTTTTGATATAATATTCGTTTCGGTAAATCAATAAAACCCGTATTTTCGATAAACGGGAGCTTTTTATTAAACTATCCCAATTATCACTTCGTAGTACGTGTAACCAGGCGCTGAGACCAAGACCGCAGTACAAATTGTACTGATTTGGATAATTATCCCGAAAACCGATACCGTTTGGATCAGTTTTTATAAATAAATGTACCGTTTTATATCTGGAATGATCCAACAGGATATTAATTTTCCGTAATTATAAATAGCCTTTTTCCGTATTTTTTTTCGTATTAAAATCATTTGCAGATTGTTAATTCTATAATTTTCAGAGAAAAACCCTAATTACACAAACTGTTCTAAGAATCAAACAGTAAAACGAAGGCGTTACCAATCTCTGTTTTCAAAGCTTGAGTAACAAAAATGAAGGATTTGAAGTGTTCTATCAGATTCTGAGCTTTGTTTCACTGCAGAATCAAAGGTTTATTTTCTGAAAATTTATTTATTTTCGAATTAAATTTATTAAAAATATGAATTTTTGTTCGGATGATTGTTTGTATGATTTGATGATTGCATGTTGTAGAGCTTGTTTTCCTGATGATTTTCATATGTCATACGTCTGATTTGGAGTTCAATAACATGTTCAAAATTGAGTTTGATTTTCGAATTTTAAAATTAGGGTTTATAACCCGTATGAATGTTCTTAATTGAAATTTGGGGGTTTCTTATTCTGAAATAGATTGATGTTGTGGTATAGTGTATTGTATTCTCTATGAAATTTGCAATCTAGTCGTACAAGTTTCATGAATCAACGAGGTCTGTAGAGAAGGGAGTTGTGTTTTGAAGTTTACGTCGAACCCGCCGGAAACCGGCGAGTTTCTTGATCAAATTTCGGCCAAGTCTGGGGTTATTGATGAATTTTGATTGCAGATATAGGTTCCTGGTGTTGTGTAGTTTAATTCTGGAAGTGATGGTGGTGGGAGGATGCCGGAGGTGAGTTCTCCGGCCATCCCCGACTTTTCCGGCGACTGGAACTGCAAAATTGCAGTTTGGTCCCTATACTTTTGAAAACGATGAAGTTTGGTCCCCCAGGTTTCCAGACTTTTCAAAAATTGGATTCCTATTTTAAAAATGTTTAAAAATCATATTTCCTATTCATTTTTATTATAAAAATTCATTTTTAATTTCTGAAAATTCTAAAAATTAGTATTTTAATTCCGAAAATTATTTTTAATTCCGAAATAAATCCGAATTAATTAGTTAATTAATTTCAGTTAATTTTTAATTGATTAAATGGTCAATTAAATTGGAAATTAATTGATTAATTGATTTAATTAATTATTAATTGATTTTAATTAATTATTTAATTAGATTTAATTATTTAAAAATGATTTAAAAATTCTGAAAAATAGTTTAGAGCTTTAAAATATTATTCTAAATTATTTTCAAGGCTCGATAATTAGTATAAAATAGTTTCGGAGCCAGAATTGGCCAACCGAACCCTGTTTATTAACCCGAAATTGATCCAACGACCCGTTTTAATTCTGAAAAATGTTTTAAAAATCATTTTAAATACTCGAAAGCCTAATTATGAACCGAGACTTCTTTATAAATGATATGTCATTGATTTCGTGATGTATTATGTGTTATACGTGACTTGTTGATTGACTATCAGTCTATATATTCGGTGTTTACTTGATTATTGCATAACTTTCAATCCGTTAATCTGATTTGGGTAAAACGAAGGGTAGATAGAAGTATGTGTTGAATAGAACTCTATGAGTCGATTATTGATAGATACTTATGATATGTGAGCAGAAGAGGCAAGGCGTAGGAAAGGGAAACAGG
Organism: Apium graveolens; assembly: GCF_009905375.1. Taxonomy (NCBI): domain Eukaryota; kingdom Viridiplantae; phylum Streptophyta; class Magnoliopsida; order Apiales; family Apiaceae; genus Apium; species Apium graveolens. The sequence goes on from NC_133655.1 coordinate 239,685,868, forward strand.
TAGTTGAGGAGTAAAATGGTTGTGATTGGAAGCGAGTACAGTGTAGTAAGCTAATACCAGGCAAGTGTTTTGAACTTTCTCGAGATATTGTAGTACTTGATAATCATGTGATATTGCAAGTGCTTTGAAGCACAGAAATCTAAACCCTGATTCCAGTTATTGATTTTGAGCCATGAACCTTATACTTTCTAGACCATTGATTATTGTATACCCAAACACGAACCTCAAGTATACGATACTACTCCACAAATACATGCAAACAAAATTCCAAACACGAAACTGAATTAATTATATACTCAAACATTGTATCCTATGCTTTGAAAGCCCAAATCTTTGAAACCCTGAAATATTGATTCCTTTGTTATACAATTCTTTCAATACCAGTATCCAAGCTTTTAAATTATCTTATTGATCCTTACAAGGATTGAAACTCTTTCATTGTTAAACACTCATTGTTGTTAATGATTCTGATTATTGGTTATTATTGGTTATTCTGTTATTATGTTAGAATTGGATTGTTTTTATAAAATTGTGGACCAGATTCGTGGTCAGACCAGATAATGGTCAAGTTAGGCCAATGTGTGCCTTAGATCCAGTAGTTAGAGCAATGCTGTGTGCCTTGCTCGGGGTTAGTGCGTGACTGATCAACAGCCTAATCTTGGTTTTTAAATTAAAAGTATAATATCCAATTCTAAATCATAAGCCATTGTTCAATTGATATCAGAATCATGTTCACCTGATGATCATTATTCTCAGTTTTGTCATTATGACTTGCTGAGCTAGTTAGCTCATTTGTGCGATGTTGTTTATGTTCTTTCCTGCTAAAAAGGAACCAGTTGGTAACGAGGATCCCCAGTCCAGCGCGAGAGCTAGGGGTTCAGGTTGAGAGAGCTGAGCTAGTAGGCTTCTTTTGGAATAATTTAAGTCTGTAAAAGTTTGTAATAAAGTTTAATACTCAGTTTGAGTTTGAATGGTTGGGATTTGAATGATATGTAATATAAGTAGATGTGTGGCTTGTGTGCATACTTTAACCTGTTGCGATCCGTGGCAGTTGGTAAATAGGGTCACTGCATATTATTGTTATCTTTATTATTGTTATAAGCAGGTTATAAATAAGGTGTGTGAGTGTGGACCCCAAACTTCTGACCCGGGTTTGGAGGGCGCCACAGGTTTGGTATCAGAGCTACAGGTTATAAGTCATTAACACAAGCCTAGGTTGACGAGAATGGGTAGAGGGTTAGGATTAGAAGTAAGAAATAGAATGATAGAACGTCGAGAGGTTGAGTGTTACGGTATAACCAGTAGTAGTATAATTCGCGTCATGGTTCGAGATTCTTATATTGTGATATGATTTCAGATAGCAGCGATGGCCGACTCTTTTATTCCCGTATCAGCTGATCACTCAGAACCTTCAGTTGGAGTGCCGTCTTCGGATCCACGTCCTGTTGTTCCACCAGTGTTAGCTATATTACCTCCACCTGTGTTGCAGCCCGTACCACTGCAGGCTATTCCACCTCCAGGCATGAGGCCACCTATCAGAGGACCCCCACCAGCTGATTCGGATTCCACTGGGCATTCAGTTGCGAGTGCCCCATTCCAGTCTATATTGCCACCAGTTCCTTATTACCGGTATGAGGCTCTTCTATTGGAGCGTGATTCCTTGTTGGCCCAGATCAGAGAGCTACAACATATTATTAGGACTACAAATGTTGATAGCGGTGTGAGGGAGCTTCGAGAGGAGATTCATGTAACACGGAGGGTTCTTGAGGCTAGGCTACATGGAGCTACACTACCTGGCAGAGGCCCTGATGCTCTGATGGGTTGGGCTACTGAGGTGATGGAGGACTTTGAGAGGCTGGCAGGACCAGAGTTTCCTTGGAGCTGAGTCAGAGATCCAGAGATGGAGATACTGAGCAGTATTGTGATGGTTATGTAGTATGTACAGTGGTGTGTAGTATGTACCAGTAGACTTTTGAGTTGTATTTATAGACTAGCTATGCTGACTAGTGAGTAGGCTGTTGTACCCTTTTTGCTTTTACTTCCAAAGCGTCTTTACGCTTGTACTACCTAAAACTTTTGATCTATATATATCTGTATCTTTTTCCTTTCCAGCATTATCATTTACTTTATCACACATGTTTTACTTTACCTTATTTATTGCACCAATTATACCCTGTGAAACCATGTACCCTGTTTTCAATGACTGTTTATATTCTGTAAAGAAGCATGCAATTTACTTAGTTACAACTGTTTTCAAAAAGAGATACCTCTGTTTTACAAAATTTTTCTTTTATACAAAGATTTGATTCAAAAGCTGAATAAGTTGTTTGATTCTTTACAGAAAATGCCTCCCAGAAGAAATACCCGCACCAACACCCAGAATGAAGAAACCAATAATAACAACAACCAAGATGATACAAACCCGAATGTGAACCCAGGACCCATGGACCCAGCAATAGCCCAGATTCTTCAAATCTTCGCCCAACAAACAGTTCACCTGGCACAACAACAACAAAGATAGACCAACCCCCAGGTAACTTTTAAAACATTTTAGGCAGTAAACCCACCAGAATTTAAGGGTTCCTTAGAGCCAATTGAAGCAAATGTTTGGTTAAAGGAAATAGAGAAGGCATTTGCCTTAGTGAAAGTAAAGGAGGAACAGAAGATTGAGTTTGCAAGTTACTATCTGAAGAATGAAGCAACCTATTGATGGGAGATGGTGAAGACATTGGAAGGTACAAATATTATTACTTGGAAAAAGTTTAAGGAATTGTTTTTAGAAAAGTATTTTTCTCAGTTTGTTCAAGATCAAATGGAGCTGAAGTTTTTAGAATTAAAGCAAGGGAACATGTCGGTAACAGATTATGAGGGTAAGTTTAAGGAATTGTCAAGGTATGTACCATCGTATATGGATACTGACAGGAAGAAGGCTAAGAGATTCCAGCAAGGTTTGAAACCATGGATCAGAGGGAAGGTAGCCATTTTTGAATTGGATGCCTATGTAGGAGTAGTACAGAAGGCTATGATAGCAGAGACAGAGAGTGAGATGTTCCAGAAGGAAAAGGAAAGCAAGAAAAGGAAAGTTGAGGGAAGTGAGGGTCAGTCATAACCAGGGAAGTTTCCAAATTTTAAGAAGGGCAAGTTTCAGCCAGGGAGAAATTTTAATTTCAAAAGACAAAATACAGGAGAGGGAGGCCAGAGTAACCGTCCAGTTAATGCAAATCAGCCAAATCAGTTGAGACTAACTTTTCCAGATTGTCAAGTATGTGGAAAGAAGCATGGAGGAGTTTTTAATAAGTTGAACGTGGTATGTTTCAAATGTAATCAGAAAGGGCACTATTCGAGGGTGTGCCGAAATCAGCCAGCAAGAGAGCCAGCAAACAAGGATCAGCCTATCTGGAATCCAGCAGTAAAGGTTCCAGCCATTGGATTTACATGTTTTAAATGTGGAAAGCCAGGACATATGGCCAGGGATTGCAAGACATCAGCCCCAGTCAGTAATGTATTAAGGATTATGGGATCTACCCCAACAGTGAATGAGACTTCAAGGGCTAGAGTTTTGACATGTCGGTGAAGGATGCGATCCAAAATACGGATGTTGTGGTAGGTACGCTTAATGTGAATTCTTTATGTGCCAAAGTGTTAATAGATTCGGGAGCAACTCGATCATTTGTTTCACAAGATTTTGTTAGTAAGTTAAATTGTCCAGTTGAATGTTTAAATGAAATAATGACTGTGGAATTCGCAAATCAAGAACGTATATCTGTGAATCAAGTTTGTGGGAATTGTGAGGTTGAGATTTCTGGTAGTAAGTTTTGTGTAGATTTGATACCATTTAAGTTAGGAGAATTTGACGTTATATTAGGGATGGATTGGTTATCTAGGCGCGATGCCCAGATAGATTGTCGAAATAAGAAGGTAATGGTGAAAACGCCAGACAAAAGGATAGTAATGTTCAAGGGTCAAAAAAAAGTAAAGAAGTTCTTAACGATGATTCAAGCCAAGAAGTTACTACGACAAGGATGTGAGCATTTCATGGCATATGTGATTGACAGAAGTCAAGAACCAACAAAACTTGAAGATATTCCAGTTGTGAATGAATTTCCAGACGTATTTCCCGACGAGTTACCAGGACTTCCTCCAGATAGAGAAATTGAATTTGCGATCGACTTAGCACCTGGAACAGAACCAGTATCCAAGGCCCTGTACAGAATGACGCCTGTTGAGATGAAAGAGCTAGCGAAGCAATTGCAAGAGCTGTTAGAGAAAGAGTAATCAGACCCAGTGTATCCCCGTGGGGAGCCCCAGTATTATTTGTTAAGAAGAAAGATGGAAGCATGAGACTATGTATCGACTACAGGGAGCTCAACAAGCTTACGATCAAGAACAAATATCTGTTACCCAGAATTGATGATCTGTTCGATCAATTGAAGGGAGCCAAGTATTTCTCCAAAATTAATTTAAGATCAGGATATCATCAACTAAAGATCAAGCCAGAAGATATACCAAAGACAACTTTCAGAACAAGGTATGGACATTACGAGTTTTTAGTAATGTCTTTTGGATTGACCAATGCCCCAGCATCATTTATGGACTTGATGAACAGAATTTTCCAGGAGTATTTGGATAAGTTTGTTATTGTATTTATAGACGATATTTTAATATATTCAAAGACGGAAGAGGATCATGCGGAACATGTGAGAACGGCTTTGGAGATTTTAAGGTAAAAGAAATTATACGCTAAATTCTCGAAGTGTGAGTTTTGGCTACAGGAAGTTTAGTTCTTAGGACACATAGTCAGTAACAAAGGGATCAAAGTGGACCCGGCAAAGATCGAGGTAATTACGAATTGGGAGAGACCGAGAACACCCACTGAGGTAAAAAGTTTCTTAGGATTGGGGGGATATTATCGACGATTCATTCAGAATTTCTCAAGGATTGCAACACCATTGATAAATCTTACACGCAAGAATGAAAAGTTTATATGGAACGACAAGTGCGAAGAAAGTTTTCAGAAGTTGAAGCGGAGATTAATCACAACACCTGTTTTATCACTTCCAGACGATCAAGGGAATTTCGTAATTTATAGCGATGCTTCTCACAAAGGACTAGGATGTGTTTTAATGCAGCACGAAAAGGTGATTGCGTATGCGTTAAGGCAATTAAAACTACACGAACAGAAGTATCCTACTCATAATTTGGAGCTAGCAGCCATAGTTTTCGCTTTGAAGATTTGTAGACATTATTTGTATGGAGAAAAGTGCGAGATTTTCACGGATCACAAAAGCTTAAAGTACATATTCACACAGAAGGAACTTAATATGAGGCAAAGGAGATGGTTAGAGTTGATCAAAGACTATGATTGCTCGATTAATTATCATCCTGGTAAGGCTAACGTTGTGGCAGACGCATTGAGTCGGAAGGAAAGATTGAATATATTATCAGTACCCGAAGATATATATAAGGAATTTCAGAAATTGGAATTGGAAATTAGAGTTTGCAAGCCTGAGGAAGCGAAAGTATACAAGTATGACTTTCCAGCCGGAGTTGTTGGAGAAAATAAAGAAGTGTCAGGAAAATGTAATGGATCAAGATATAAATCGTTTGGTAGGTGAGGAATTATGCATGCAAAAGGATGATCAAGGTATTCTTAGGTTTTCTTCAAGAATTTGGATTCCACCAGTGACGGAGCTGAAGAATGAAATTTTACAAGAGGCACATAGTTCAAGATATTCTATCCATCCAGGGAGTACCAAAATGTACTAGAGATTTAAAGAAGAATTATTGGTGGCCAGACATGAAGAAGGAAATTGCGGAATGGGTTAGCAAATGTTATACTTGTCAGAGAGTTAAAGCAGAGCATCAGAGACCAAGTGGATTGTTACAAGCCATTGGAGATTCCAGAGTGGAAGTGGGAACATATTACCATGAATTTCATAGTTGGATTACCAAGGACAAGGGCTAATCATGATGCCATTTGGGTTATAGTAGATAGACTTACCAAGTCAGCTCATTTTCTACCTATAAATGAAAGATTTTCGCTCGACAAGTTAGTCCATATGTACCTAAAGGAAATTAGTAGTTCGTCATGGAGTTCCTGTGTCTATTGTATCTGATCGAGACCCAAGGTTTAATTCAAGATTTTGGAAGAGTTTTCAAGAATGTTTGGGAACAAAACTAAATATGAGTACGGCCTATCACCCCCAGACGGATGGCCAAAGTGAAAGAACGATCCAGACAATCGAGGACATGTTACGTAGTTTGTGCTATTGATTTAAAGGAAGTTGGGATGAACATTTACCTTTGGTAGAGTTTGCTTACAACAATAGTTATCATGCCAGCATTGGGATGCCACCCTATGAAGCCCTTTATGGACGCAAATATAGATCTCCAATATATTGGGACGAAGTAGGAGAACGCAAGATACTTGGACCTGAACTGGTACAGCAGACAAAGGAAATTGTTGAAATTATCCAGAAGAGATTGATAGCCGCGCAAGATCATCAGAAGAAATATGCAGATCAGTCAAGGAAAGACATGGAATTTGAAGAAGGAAGCTTGATATTACTGAAAGTATCACCATGGAAAGGACTAACGAGGTTTGGAAAGAAAGGAAAGCTGAGTCCAAGATATGTCGGACCTTTTGAGATCCTAAAGCGCGTTGGAAAAGTAGCTTACGAGTTAGTGTTACCACCACACATGGAGCATATTCACAATGTTTTTCACATATCGATGCTCAAGAAATATAATCCAGACTCCAGGCATGTAATAGAATATGAGCCAATAGAGCTTCAGGCAGATTTGACATAAATAGAGAGTCCGATAGAGATTCTAGAGGAGAGAGAGAAAGTATTGAGAAATAAAGTGGTAAAGTTAATAAGAGTATTGTGGAGAAACCCAAAGGTTGAAGAGTCAACCTGGGAGTTAGAAAGTGATATGAGAGAAAAAGTACTCTCATTTGTTTTCTTAGGAGATTCTGAGGACAGAATCCTTTTAAGGGGGGAAGGATGTAATATCCGGGATATATTGTGTAATTATTTTTGCTATTAAATAATTATTATGTGTGTTCAGTATCTATTCTATGAGATAATTGTTAAGTGTTATATGTACTTGGATATTCAAAAATAATATTAATTGAGTATTTTAATTTTAATATGTCCAAAATAAAATATAGATAATTGTCATATCTTCCTAATGATTTTGATGTTGATTTATGGATTTATAAGAATCATACGAAATTTCTAAAATCTTTTTCCTGAGTATTTAAAATCTATTTTATTAAAACGGGAACCAACTGACGTCAACCGTTGTTACGCTTTTTGGAACCCGAAACTCTTACGAGAACTCCTTCCTAACCTAATTGTAATATTCCGAGCATATTCCATGTTTCGACTTTTTCGATCCGGCGTATGGTTTATTCTGCGCGGGTCCCGGCACAATATTTTCGATACAATATTCATTTCGGTAAATCAATAAAACCCGTATTTTCGATAAACGGGAGATTTTTATTAAACTATCCCAATTATCACTTCGTAGTACGTGTAACCAGGCGTTGAGACCAAGACCGCAGTACAAATTGTACTGATTTGGATAATTATCCCAAAAACCGATACCGTTTGGATCAGTTTTTATAAATAAACGCTACCGTTTTATATCCGGAATGATCCAACGGGATACTAATTTTCCGTAATTATAAATAGCCTTTTTCCGTATTTTATTTCGTATCAAAATTATTTGCAGATAGTTAATTCTATAATTTTCAGAGAAACACCCTAATTACATAAACTGTTCTAAGAATCAAACAGCAAAACGAAGGCGTTACCAATCTCTGTTTTCAAAGCTTGAGTAACAAAAACGAAGGATTTGAAGTGTTCTATCATATTCTGAGCTTTGTTTCACTGCAAATCAAAGGTTTATTTTCTGAAAATTTATTTATTTTTGAATTAAATTTATTAAAATATAAATTTTTGTTCGGATGATTGTTTGTATGATTTGATGATTGCATGTTGTAGAGCTTGTTTTCCTGATGATTTTCATATGTCATACGTCTGATTTGGAGTTCAATAACATGTTCAAAATTGAGTTTGATTTTCGAATTTTAAAATTAGGGTTTATAACCCGTATGAATGTTCTTAATTGAAATTTGGGGGTTTCTTATTCTGAAATAGATTGATGTTGTGGTATAGTGTATTGTATTCTCTGTGAAATTTGCAATCTAGTCGTACAAGTTTCATGAATCAACGAGGTCTGTAGAGAAGGGAGTTGTGTTTTGAAGTTTACGTCTAACCCGCCGGAAACCGGCGAGTTTCTTGATCAAATTTCGGCCAAGTCTGGGGTTATTGATGAATTTTGATTGCAGATATAGGTTCCTGGTGTTGTGTAGTTTAATTCTGGAGGTGATGGTGGTGGGAGGATACCGGAGGTGAGTTCTCCGGCCATCCCCGACTTTTCCGGCGACTGGAACTGCAAAATTGCAGTTTGGTCCCTATACTTTTGAAAACGATTAAGTTTGGTCCCCCAGGTTTCCAGACTTTGCAAAAATTGGATTCCTGTTTTAAAAATGTTTTAAAATCATATTTCCTATTTAATTTTATTATAAAAATTCATTTTTAATTTCTAAAAATTCTAAAAATTAGTATTTTAATTCCAAAATTATTTTTAATTCAGAAATAAATCCGAATTAATTAGTTAATTAATTTCAGTTAATTTTTAATTGATTAATTGGGCAATTAAATTGGAAATTAATTGAATAATTGATTTAATTAATTATTAACTGATTTTAATTAATTATTTAATTAGATTTAATTACTTAAAAATGATTTAAAAATTCTAAAAAATAGTTTCGAGCTTTAACATATTATTCTAAATTATTTCCAAGGCTCGATAATTAGTATAAAATTGTTTCGAAGCTAGAATTGGCCAACCGAACCCTGTTTATTAACCCGAAATTGATCCAACGACCCGTTTTAATTCTGAAAAATGTTTTAAAAATCATTTTAAATACCCGAAAGCCTAATTATGACCCGATACTTCTTTATAAATGATATGTCATTGATTTCGTGATGTATTATGTGTTATACGTGACTTGTTGATTGACTATCAGTCTATATATTCGGTGTTTACTTGATTATTGCATAACTTTCAATCCGTTAATCGGATTTGGGTAAAACGAAGGGTAGATAGAAGTATGTGTTGAATAGAACTCTATGAGTCGATTATTGATAGATGCTTATGATATGTGAGCAGAAGAGGCAAGGCGTAGGAAAGGGAAACATGTAGTTGAGGAGTAAAACGGTTGTGATTGGAAGCGAGTACAGTGTAGTAAGCTAATACCAGGCAAGTGTTTTGAACTTTCTCGAGATATTGTAGTACTTAATAATCATGTGATATTGCAAGTGCTTTGAAGCACAGAAACCTAAACCCTGATTCCAGTTATTGATCTTGAGCCATGAACCTTATTCTTTCTAGACCATTGATTATTGTATACCCAAACACGAACCTCAAGTATACGATACTACTCCACAAATATATGCAAACAAAATTCCAAACACTAAACTAAATTAATTATACACTCAAACATTGTATCCTATGCTTTGAAAGCCCAAATCTTTGAAACCCTGGAATATTGATTCCTTTGTTATACAATTCTTTCAATACCAGTATCCAAGCTTTTAAATTATCTTATTGATCCTTACAAGGATTGAAACTCTTTCATTGTTAAACACTCATTGTTGTTAATGATTCTGATTATTGGTTATTATTGCTTATTCTGTTATTATGTTAGAATTGGATTGTTTTTATAAAATTATGGACCAGATTCGTGGTCACACCATATAATGGTCAAGTTAGGCAATGTGTGCCTTGGATCCAGTAGTTAGAGCAATGTTGTATGCCTTGCCCGGGGTTAGTGCGTGACTGATCAGCAGCCTAACCTTGGTTTTTAAATTAAAAGTATAATATCCAATTCTAAATCATAAGCCATTGTTCAATTGAAATCATAATCATGTTCACCTGATGATCATTATTCTCAGTTTTGTCATTATGACTTGCTGAGCTAGTTAGCTCATTTGTGCGATGTTGTTTATGTTCTTTCCAGCTAAAAAGGAACCAGTTGGTAGCGAGGATCCCCAGTCCAGCGCGAGAGCTAGGGGTTCAGGCTGAGAGAGCTGAGCTAGTAGGCTTCTTTTGGAATAATTTAAGTCTGTAAAAGTTTGTAATAAAGTTTAATACTCAGTTTGAGTTTAAATGGTTGGGATTTGAACGATATGTAATATAAGTAGATATGTGGCTTGTGTGCATACTTTAACCTGTTACGATCCGTGGTAGTTGGTAAATAGGGTCACTGCATATTATTGTTATCTTTATTATTGTTATAAGCAGGTTATAAATAAGGTGTGTGTGTGTGGACCCCAAACTTCTGACCCGGGTTTTGAGGGCGCCACATATACTTTGCTAGATTCTATCAGCTTATATAGACTTTTTGTTGTGCTGATGAACCCCAACCTACCACTGATTTAATTCCACCCTTTAAGCTTGCAAAAAGGGCTTTTAATGATTTGTTAAATGCTGACAATAAGAAACAAGTGGTTAGACCCTTACAAATACCTCAGTTAGTGAAACAGATACTGGTAAATGTTGATCCTCAAACCTACACATCTGTTTACCCTGATGTTCAACCCACATCACAGCCAACACAACAGCCATCAGAACATACCACACCTACACAAAAACCTCCAACTTCTCAACCTCAACCTACTCAACCCTTAATCAGGACATATTTCAAACCATCACAGTCATCTCAACCTCAACCTTCAGCACATCCTGTGAAGCATTTATCTTCCAAACCCAAGAGGACTAAGATAGTACCTCAGACTCAACAGAAGAGAAGGAAAATTGTTCTGAGAGATGAGTCGGACAATGAGGAACAAGTTCCAATATCTGAACCTGTTGTAGTAGAAGCTGAGAAGGTCTCTTCTTAGAAAGATACTGTAACTGAGAGTTCTAGGCCTCTCAAAAGGCTTAGAAAGCCAAATCCCGATGATAAAGCTCCTACAATGTCTCCACCCTTGTAGAAAATGAAAAAGGAAAGAGCTCACAGGGACACAGTTGACTCAGATTCAGAAGATGAGGAAGCAGCTAAGGAAGGGGGTCAGGAATCTCTGATCCTAACAAAACCAATTGTTATTGAATCACTTCCTTCTGGACAACCAGAAACTGATCAAGACAGAGTGCCTACACCTCCTGTGTCACCTATAATTGAACAAGTACATACTGAAGACCCAGGTACAAGTGTTGAGATTGATATTCATAACTTGATTGTGTCTGAGGTTCTGTACTTGAAAGCTCCACCAACTTAACTCACTCCACCAACAACACCAATTCTAGATGCTGATTTTAATGAAGATATTCCTACCACACCAATTATGAATTTGGATGATGAAAATCAGATTTTAGGTGGGAATCAAGGTTTGGCTGTTGATCAGAACTTAGTTGCAGATCAGCACTTAGAGGATGATGTTGAAGCCTCAATAGCCTCACATACTGTTCTTTTATCAGAGGATGCTGATGATGCTGACTCTGTAAATTCTGATGCTACTAATGCTGAACTTACTGGTGAAGCTGCTGTAAATGTAGATGCTGATGTAGCTGGTCCCTCAGGACATGCACCTCAACAAGCTCCAAACAAAGCTGATTTAATCAAAAAGTTTGTTAGAGAGGATGCACCAGTACCTTGGAGTGAAACTCCTAGAGGAAAGGAGTGGACTAAGGAATGGTACAAAGTTGATTTTGTTCCTACTTCAAACATACTTGCTGAGCACTTGGCTAAAGCTGATGAGATGCTAGTCAATGATGAATTCAAGGCACAGCTCATAGTTACTGCACTAAGTATAAGGCACCTTCAAGGTCAACAATCTGTAACTCAGGCCAAGGTAGACAAGATTCAAGAATCCATAAATCAGCAAGATATGCTTGTCAAGCTGGACAAGAAAAGGTTTTTCAAACCTACCTTTGACAGAATTGAGTACATTGAGAAAACCCAGGAGAAGCAACAGGCTCAGATTGATGAAATTCTGAAGAATCAAGCTTCTCATCAAACTCAACTCAATGAGATCCAATCCTCAGTGGAATTGCTTGTCTCTCTTCTTTTACCTGCTGATGCCAAAAAGGGAGAGAAAGTGATTAAGTCCAAATGCAAATCTGTTAAGACACTGAAGGGAAAGGATAATGGAAAAGATGACCAGGGAAACTCTGGAATGGGTGGAGGTCATGGTCAAGGCAAAGGTTTTTCATCAAGCAAAGCTGGAACTACAAGTCAAACAACAAGTTCTGATACTGGGAGAGGAATAAATTCTGATACTGGTAAAAGGATAAATTATGGTGAACATCTGGAACTTGATGAAGAAATTTCAAAACAGTTATTTCTTAGAGAAAATCCAGGAATGGACTTTGAGAGTCTTAAGGAAGAAGAAGCTAGACTTAAAGCAGAAAAAGTCAACTCCAAATCTAAAGCTTCTGTTATTGAAAAGAAACTTCCTAAGCCTAAGGGCATTGTGATAAAAGAAAGGAAAAATCCTGAGGCAACTAAAGTCAAATCACAAGTGGAAATAGATCCAAGGTCCAAGGGCAAAGAAAAAGTTGATGAACCTGTAAAGGTTTATGTGCCAGCCATGGATGAAGAAATATCTGATGAAGATGCCTGTCTTACTCTGATAAAAAGGAAGATTTCTCAAACAACCTCTAACATGGCTCATGTTGTTCAGAGTCAAGATATAGTAAGTTCTAATATGACAGTGAAGCAAGCAACCTCTGACATAGCTCAAGTTGGCTTGATATCAGAAGATAAGGAAAAGGAAACCTCTGACATTGATCATGTTAAACCTTCAAAGATACTCCTACCAGGATTCACCAAAGCTAAACAGACTCAATCTTTAAAGACTGCAACAAGTGGTTTTGAAGCAAGAGTTGTTACAGGATAGGAAGCAAGAGATAAATCTGGATTGGGTAGTGCTGATGAAAGAAGAGTACAGAACACAACCAATGATCCAACTTCTTTAAGTGAACCAGGTGTTGGAGCAACTCCTGAAAGATTGAATCAACTTGAATCTGTACAAATGGTTTACCATACATTTTTGAAAGAACACATCTTGTTATATTTTATGACAAATGGAAGGGTATACCATATTAGGCAGAATGATATACCACTGAAGTATTTTGAGGAACTGGAACATGTTCTATTCCTACTTCAAGTGAAGAACAAATTAACAGATAGTGCTGCAAATTATTTGAAGACTCAAATTCAAAGACAGATGAAGCTTTACTCTGTAAAGTCTGCCAGCATATACTGTCCCAAGTACAGAGATCACAAAGGTGATATTGTCGAGATAAAGCCTAACTCTGCTAAGATTATAACTACTTTTCTGGGTTATAAGGCTGTGGAATTCAATCTTGAGTCTGACAAGGCATATTTGATCAGACTAGATCAGGATAAAAGGAAAGCTAGAATAAATGATCTCAGGGCTGCTATCTTTCAAATTGGTGAAGATACAGTTGAATTGAAGAATGCTAAAAGGAGGATGGTCAATGAACTTGAATATGCTGAGAGATGTTTGTTGAAAACTATCTTAGAACAACTCCTGATATCAAAGAGATCAGTAATTGAAGCCAAGTCAAAGATCTACAACTGCTTAAATTCTGATGTGTATATAGACTGAAGCTGTTATCAGACCTTGAGGATGGTAAAGATACAAGGACTATAAGTTGTAGTTATCTAGTCAAATTTTTATGCATTTGTACTTAATATTTTTGACATCATCAAATATATGTTAAACTTGTATATTATGCTAATTTACAAGTTTGGGGAGATTGTTAGATATATTTAATAATGTCATGTCTAATATGATTTGTGTTTAGTTTTCAGATCTTACTTAACAGGACAAATCAGTACTTAACTGAAAATCAATACTTATACTGAGTCAGGACTTAAGATATCAGAACTTAAGTTGTCAGAACTTAAGTTATCAGGATATATTTATCAGGAGATAATATCAGGACTTAAGGAGGCGTTCAGATAAGGAAGGCGGCTGATTGAAAGGAAAGAAGATCAAGAAAAACGCAAGAAGAGATATGTAGGAAGAAGGAATTCTATGAAGAATAGAATACTTGGAAGAAAAGATAACTAGTTGATATATTTTAGGAAGCAGAATTATATTCCATATCAATTAGAATTTATCTTGTAACTGTGTAGTATATAAAAACAGACATAGGCTTTACACTATATGTGTTATCATAATCGAAGTTATTATTCATTGTAACCCTAGCAGCTCTCGTGATAATTTGTTCATCACTGAGAGAGGACAGTTCCATATTGTAACAAAGTTTATTGTATTGAATAAAATCTGTTTTCTGTTACTTGTGTTTTTATATTCGATTTGATTGTGATAAACACTGTATTCAACCCCCTTCTACAGTGTGTGAGACCTAACATATATATAGTTTTTGTTATGATGATAAGCCTCAATCAGCTAGTGAATTAATTCCATCATTCAGACTAGCTAAAACAGCTTTTAATGACTTATTATCTACTGATAATAAGAAGGTTGTGTTAAGACCACTCCGAGTTCCTTTATCTGTCAAACAAGCCTTAATAATCTATGATCCAGTTAAATACACTACACTATATCCTGATGCTCAACCATCAGAACCTCAACCATCAGCACCTACCACCTCTAAACAAACACCTCAGACTTCTCAACCATCAGCACAAACAACCAGACCTTCATCTTCCAAACCTTCTAAGAGAACAAAGTTTGTTCCTCAACCTTCACAAAAGAGAAGGAAGATGATTCTCAGAGATGAGTCTGAAAGTGAAGAGGAAACAGTTGAAGCACGAGTTCATGCATCTGAACCTGTGATAGTTGAAGCTGAGAATGTTACTTCTCAGAAAGAAACAGCAGCTCAAAGTTCTGATACTTTGAAAAGGAAATATGTAAATTCTGATGCTGCTGAAGCAACTCCTTCATAGGCAAGGAGATTGAAGAAAATGAAGGCAAGGAGGTATTTGGCTAAGGCTATATCAGAGGATACTGAAGAAGCTGAGGAAGGGGATCAGGAATCTCTGATCTCACAAGAACTAATTATCATTGAAGCCCTTCTAGCTCAAGTCAAAGACACTGCTAATGACACAGTTATTACCCATGTCTCTCCTATTGAAGCTACAGATGATGCTAAAGAACATACTTATAATTCTGAAATAGATATTCATAATTTGAATATACCTGATGTTCTTTATCTGGAAGCTCCATCTACATCAAAAACACCAGCTCTGGAGATAAATTCTGCTGATCAGAATTTATATGATGTTATTCCTGAATCTCCAGTTGCTTCACACACTGTTGAGCTATTAGAACAGCATGAGTCTTCCTCAAGTTCTGATGACAGTGTTTCTGCTAAGACTCCAGTACCTATTATGGGTAAGGAAGAATTGGTGAAGAAATTTGTTAAAAAGGAAGCACCTATTCCTTGGGAGGATACTCACAGAGGTGTTGAGTGGACCAAGAAGTGGAATAAATCAGATTTTATTCCATGTTCTAAAATTCTAACAGAGCATATTGCAAAAGCTGATGAGTTGCTCACAAATGCTGATTTCAAGACACAACTCAAGATCATAGCTTTGTCTACAAAACATCTTCATGGTCTACATACTGCTACTCATGAAAAGGTTGATACACTCAGAGAACAAGCTGATAAGCTCGATCAGGTGCTCAAGCTTGACAAAAAGAGGTATATCAGACCTATTTCTGAAAAAGTTGCAGCCATTGAGAAAACTCAAGAGAAGCAACATGCCCAAATTGCTGAGGTTCTGGTTAATCAAGCTTCTCAGAAAGCTCAATTGGATGAAATCCAATTTTCAGTTGAACTTCTTCTTTCTCTCTTACTTCCTGATGATGCCAAAAAAGAGAGAGAAGGTAGTTAAGTCCATATGCTCACCTACTCAAGAACTAAAGAAAAAGGATGATAAAGGTGATGACCAGGGAAACTCTGAAAAGAGCAGAGGTCAAAGAAAATTTCAAGGAAAATCTTCTATTTAGAACAAGTCAAGTTCTGATGCTGTGAATTCTCAAGGATTGAAGTCAAGTGGTGATAAGCAAAGTCTGATGACAAGTTCTGATATTCAGATTCAGTCAGGATCTGAAGACTCTCAGAAGTTCTTACAAACTCTTAAGTTAAAAGGGAAGCAGACTACTGTTTATTACAAAGATCCTAAAATCCAGACACTTGATAAGGAGATAGTAAGAAGATTATTTCTGAAACACAATCCAGGAATGGATTTAGAAACTCTCAAGGAGGAAGAAGCTAGATTTGCTGCTGAGAAGACAAATCCTAAGTCTAAAGCTTCTGATGCAAAGAAACCTCCAAGGCCAAAGGAAAAAGGCATTGTGATCAAGGAAAAGTCAAATTCTGAAACTTCAAAGTTCAGAACTAGATCACAGACTGAGAGTAATCCCAAAAACAAAGGGAAAGGAAAAATTGATGAACCGACCAAGTCACTGGACTTGAAAACTTCTCAAGATCTGATAAAACCAGTGTGTAAAATGGTTCAAGTAACTGATGATAATCTTGTTGAAGATGAAACTGTTCAAATTCTGAAAAGAAGAAAGATAAGTGCAGATTCTAAAATAACCTCTGACACTCCTCAAGTTGTTATTCAGAATAAAGGACAGGAAGGTACAAACGAAAGAGAAAATTCTGATCAAGCTATCAAGACATCAATTGCTGACAATGCTCAAGTTGATTTGAATGAATTGACAATTGCTAATAAGAAGAAGCTGTTATGGAAGAAAGCTACTCCAGTTGAACCAAAATCCAATCTCATGATTAATTAACTTGCTACATTTGGGTTGAAAGCTAAGCAACCTAGAGATAGAGTTGGATTAGGTTCTGACAAAGAGAAGATTCAAACAGGAGTAGAGGTTACTCTAGGAGATCCTTTCATATTGACAGACAAACCATATGAACAAATCAAACAAAGGCACCTTGACAAGGTGTTGTCTGCTCAAGTTGTGATAGGTTCTCATGATAAGGAGAATCTGAAAGAGAAATTAATTTTATTTCTCAATGATGGAAGGACTTATAGATTAGCTGATTCTGATGTATTAAAGAAGTCTATCAGAGAACTTCAACATATTCATTATCTTCTGGAAGTAAAATCTGATATTACAAGAAGATGGTCAGAATATATTTTGAAGGCTATAAGAGATCTATTCAGAATCTCTGGTACAAAGACTTCTCATTACAGTCCAATGAATACTGAAGATGATGAAAGAGAAATTCCTATGCTAAAGAATTCTGCTAAGGTGGAAGTTATTTTGAAAGGAAGATGCTTATATTATAATGAAAACTCTTCACATCCTAAGGTTATCAGACTTGGTGATGGACTTGAAAGAACATCCACTCAAGCTCTCTGAACAGCCATTTATCAAATTGGTGATAATAATGAAGAAGAACTGATGCAGGTTAAATCACAGTTAGCTGAAGTTCTGAAGAAAGCTGAAGATAATCTAATAAATGATTTTGTTAAGAATCATTATGGATTCAGATTGATTCAGTAATGTTGGTAAAGCTGGATGTTTTGTAAGTTGTAATTTATAGTCTTATTAAACTCTTATTGCATTTGAACTTAAATGTTTTTGACATCATCAAATCTATTAACTTGTATATTCTTGCATAATTTACAAGTTGGGGGAGATTGTTGGATATATTTGAGATATCATGTCTAATATGTTTCATGTTTAGTTTTCAGATCTTAACTAACAGGGAATATCAGTTCTTACTGGAATCAGGACTTACTGAAAGTCAGGACTAAAGGATATCAGGATTTAGATTATCAGAAGATAATATCAGAAGATGGATATCAGAACTTAAGTACTGGAGGACTAACAGTTAAGGAAGGAAGCTGATTTACAGGAAAGAAGATCGAAACTAATACGCAATAAGATATGCATGGAAAGAGTTCGAGGACTAGAAGAATATATAAGATATTTGGTTGATATATTTTAGGAGACAGAATTATATTCCATATCAACTAGAAGTTATCTTGTAACTGTGTGTCTATATAAACACAGACATAGGTTTACTCTATAAGAGTTACGATCATCGAGAAGATCATATATTGTAACCTAGCAGCTCTCGTGATATTTGTTCATCACTGAGAGAGAACAGTTCCATTGTAACAGAGTTTGTTATATCGAATACATCTGTTTTCTGTTACTTGTGCTTTAAATCGATTTGATTGTATTCTACACTGTATTCAACCCCCTTCTACAATGTTGTATGACCTAACATTTATAATTACATTTATTATATGTTTGTGGCCTTTTTATTATTTGATCTAATTTTAAACGGGTTTATGTATACATTTACTTCCTCTGCAGATTGTCCGCCAAATTGACAAAAGTTGTAACAAGAAAGAAATCTCAATCTTTACCAAGAGAAATCACCACCAGAGGTAGTATCTTTTAAAAGCAAAACACTTACAGCCTCTTCATGGAAGTGAGCCAGCTGATACCATGTGCATTTATTTATATTTCTATATTATCTTAATTTCAAATTTAAATTAAGAAATCCCATATCAATATCACTTTGGTTAAATATATTTAATATATCCCTTTATATTGATCATCATGTTTCCGGAACCATTAGAGCATCATTCTACTTCTTTGTGTTCTCGTATTAGTTGAATCTTGTTTACTTATTTTTTTTGGAGGGGGGATGGACGTGAGGTTCTCATATAATTGGTAAGTTATAATCTTGAGATTAATCTTTATAAGAGTTGTGTCTTATAGGTGTTCAACCATGTAATTCATAATTTACTTTATAAAATCAGTTCTGTGAAGATATGAGTCTTATACATATGATCATGTGTTTGTGCAATTGATGTCATGAAAATTGACATGTGTCTAAATTTTGAAGAAATCAAACTGTGGTTTCTGGCATTGTTTTGCGACTATGGTAATCTGTATTAAATTTGAATTTGACCTTAAATCCAGTCCATCTTTTAGCTGATACATATGGCATTTGAACTAGATTATATTATCTTCTATGTATTTCATTTGATTTGGTTTTATTGTATGTCTTTGGAGTTCCTGGGAGCAAATTACAACTAAAATATAGGCTTTCCACATAGCAATGGACGACCGTCCATGAGCAGAAGCTTCGTATCAATGCTCCATAAAGGTTTTATGAATCATGGATGAGAAACTCGAGTCAATTGGATAAAACTGAAAGCTATTTTAACGAGTCCAACGAGTAATTAGTGAAAGCCACCCCTAACTCGGATTCAGATAGCGAGAATGTTAACGAGTAATTAGTTCAGTATGTTTGGTGTTTTTAGTATGTTCAGGTTGCACTTGACTATATTTTGTTGTAGGACACTAATATAATGCTTCAAGGACACTAACATATGGTCATATAATGACCAGTTCAAGCCTCAGTACTAATTGAAGGCTGTTTTTGGATATTTTATCTGGGCTTACTACTTGATAATTTAGCTCTTACTCTATTTTGGATTGGTTTGTAAGGAAATGTTATTTATATGAAAAAATGATTTTGTTACGTTTTATTGTATTTGCATTTGAATAGATATAGAAAATCTGTCATCTCAAAAAATGAAAATATTACACAATATTTGAGCAAACAATACCATCCTTTTAATCTAAAAGAAACTTTTAAAACTAACCATAATTCCGTTGGGACACCAGTTCTTTGTTAGTAAATTTAACAACCGAATAGTCTGTTTGTATTAAAAATTGAAAGTTCCGATAGTTTTCTGTTACTAAATTTAGCAACAGATTTTTCGTTAGGAATTTGTTGATAAAATTACTAACCAGATTTTTCGTTAGGAATTTGTTGCTAGAATTACTAACCAAATATTCTGTTAGCATTTGGTGTTTTTTTGGTTACTTTCCGGAACATGTGGTGTGTTATTAATTTGCTACTATTCCATTGTTAACTTAGTAACCGAACATTCAATTCGGTTAGCAAGGTACTTTCCAGCGACGTTTCCTTTAACCGTTAGGTTCGGTTGGCATTCGGTTGGGAACCATTTTGCCGACGGATTTACTTAACTTGTCAACGAAATATGTCGTTAGCAATAACAAAATTTCTTGTAGTGCGGGTTTTGACCGGATCGGGCAGGGCCAGATTTTTGGGCCTGGTCCTTTTGTGCATCCCTAGACCTTATAGCTTATATCCCTTTTATTTATGAAAAATTTACAAGATCGGTGTGGATTAACAACCAGGGGACTAACATGAATAATTTAGGACAGGCGTCCGTTGAAATAGTTCCACACATGCTCGATCTGTTATTTGATTTTTCATTTGTTCTTGCAACTTACATTGATTGCCTATTGTCGCTATATGATTGTCGTACCCGTACATAATTCATCTGATATGCAGATTATAATTTTCTTCTTTTAGACTTTTTTCTATTGTGTAGTAGTTTTGTAACACGTAATTAACAAGTCTTGCATGCTTGGTGTATAGAATTATGTACAAAATTTTATACATAATGATATGTGGTGGATTTTAATTGGAATGGACCCCTGCATTCACATCAACAACACTAATTAAAACACCCCACATCAAGTTCCATGTCATTATGTACAATTTGTTTTTACAAAATTTTGTACACCTAACACTACTCTTTCATTTAGTTAGCTTAATATTGTATCTTGTATATAAATGATTGAGCGTGTCAATTGAAGATTAGATTTAGTTTGTATATAAGCATGAATTATTGAGCACGGTATTTAGGGGAAGATAACTCAATTTATTAATAGTATATTCTCTTTCGTTTCATGTATTAGATCGATTAGGTTACAAATTATATTTATAAAAAAGGTATATTTATTAGGTTACAAATTATATTTATAAAAAAGCATAGACTATTAATTCTTGCAAGTACCTGATCGAAACAAAAAAGGTATATCTCAACACTACGCATTATGGAGGGACGGGGTTATATTGATTCTTGCAAGTACCTGGAAACAAATTAACAGGGATATCTCAATACTACGCATTAAGCAGGGCCAGAGCTAGAACGAGAGGTTATGGGGTAATTTTTTTCGGAATAACTAATATATTTTTATAATTTATAATATAGTAAATAAAATAACAAAAAATTATTTTAACAATTATAATGTACAAATACATTTGAATTCACTTATTTATATTCATAACTATTATAAATATCATTAATTTTAGTACTATGTTAACTAAGAAATAATGATATTGTTAGGTAATGAATTGCACACAGGGGGGTGAATGTATTTTTATGTTTTTCTTCTTTTCTTGAAATATTTATGGTTATGAACAAAGTAAATCAAATATTGTAGTAAAATGTGTTAAGACTGAAATAAAACATGCAACAATGAATAACACAGATCTTTCACAACTCGCTTAATTTTATATTAAAATTAAGAATATTTTGCTACAAAATTTCTAGGCTCTTTGTTGATAAAGATCTTAGCTTCTTTCTTGAGAGAATACAAGAATTTCCTGATCTAATAGTTATAACTAACAAAGGACCAGTGTTAACTTTATATGATAGTTAACTACTGGTTTACATAGTGTGTAATAAGAGATGCTATTCACTTTAATAAACTGTCACTAATCATTCCATTTAAGGAAAAGTATATCTTCCATTTCTGGATTAGCATATCTTTGCATACTGTGTTAACTTTGATCTTCCTTTGTCAGTTAAACTTCACCCTTGATCTTGCACACGCTTCAAGTTGCTTTTTTTAGACTTCTCAATCCAACTGGTTGGATTGTTTGTTGATTGTTAATCTTGGATATTGAACTGATCTGCACTTTGTACTTTGAGTGTTGCCTCGAGATCTCCAGTTTGGTATATAGAGAACTTGATATCTTGATAAGTATATTGGCTTATCGAGATCTCTCATTACTCTATAGTTGATTTGACTTGTAGAGGTCTCTAAGTTCTCTATAAGAGAATTTGCCTTGTCGAGATATCTCCACTTCATGTCTTCACTTTGGCTTATAGACATCTCTGAGTTCTCTAATGACTAATTGACTTGTCGATAACTCATAGTTTTCTACTGATATTTGACTAGTCGATATCTCAGAGTTCTCTAGTAATAATTGACTTATCGATATCTCAGAGTTCTCTAATGATACTTTACTTATCGATAACTCAGAGTTCTCTAGTGATATTTGACTTGTCGATAACTTTGAGTTCTCTAGTGAAGAAATGACTTGTCGATATCTCCAATCTTTATGTCTTCAATTTTGCAAGTCGATATCTCTGAGTTCTCTAGTAGCTTTTCAGAGTTCTCTATAAGTCATTCTGGAGTTCTCGAATGACTTCTCTATAACACTAAATATGTGACTTGTAGAGATCTTGACTTAGAACATTTTTCTCAAAATAGATATATTCAACTCCAAGCTTCTTCATAATTCTTCTGAGGCATGATCTTCTTCCAGATAAAATTCTTAGGCTTGATATTGTTTACAGAAAAAGAGTACAGTCTGACTTGAGAAGAGTAAGTCAAACTCCAACATCAACTTGAGAAGAGCTTTGACCAACCTGAATAGGCTCTTTAGATTTTGCCTTAGCATCCCTAGATTGTTGAATCCTAGCCTCAATCTCCCCCTTAGTCTTGGTGACAGGCATGAGGAGGGGAGTTGGTAACTCTAGCCTTATTTGTTCAGGTAAAGAGGGTTGTGGTATGTTGAGCTTCCCCATGATGGCTCCCAAAGTAACATAATTCTGTATTTGGAGATGCTTGTGAGAGTCCACTAGGGTCTGGATATCTGATTGTTGACTTTTGACTAGAGAAGTCAAGGCTTGGACTTGTGCATTTAAAGAAGCATTTGAGGTCTGTAAGTCTGAGACTTGTTGTTGAAAAGATTGGATTTGAAGATTTGTAGAGGTTGAGCTAGGCTGATGAGATCTTGTAGATGTTGAGGAGCCAAAAGTTACTTCCAGGACCTGTTTGATGTCATCCATAAGCAAGGCAGAAGGCTCATATCTGCTCTGGTGAAGCTGTTCCAGTTTGACCTTTGTGTCATTTGAATTAGTGATTTTCTGTTGGACTAGTTCATGGAGAGCAATGAAGGATTGTTTGAGATTTTTAACATCTTTTTCCATAGTGGTCAAATCTATTCTTTTCATTTGGTCAGCAAAGTGTTGAAACTTTGAGGTGATTATGACCTGAGAAGGTATAATCTCATCTATCTTCTCATTTACCATTTTCCTCACCTTGTCCTCATGACCAATCAATCTGAGTTTTAGAGCATTTCCAAAGAGATGGAAAGCTTTGAGTTGAGCCTTGAAAACTTCATTGATTACATCATAGACCTCACCAGCAGTCAGTGCTTTAGCATTGCTGCCCAAAATAGTTAGATAATCTTCCCTGAACTTAGCTAAAACACCCTCCATCTCCAGATTGTAGTCCTTGTTTAGCCAAGCATCATAGTTTCCATCATGTTCAGCTTCATTAACAATTTTATCTTGTTGTGCTTGGACATCTGTTTGATAGGAGAGCAAAATTGCTTGATAGTCCTGGTTAGACATATCAGATGTGAGCAATTGTTGAGAAATTTGGGCAAGTCCTGCAAGCTGATCCATCCTGAACTCTTCAAGATTTGATTGTGGTGCAGCTTCTTGGAGCCAGTTAGAGACAAAATGTGGTTGTTGAGGTGGTGAGGTTAATGGTTGTTGTGAAGGATCAGAACCACGGGTGACAAAAGTCACAGTTTGACTCACATTAGGTACCGTAGTTATGACACGTGGTTGTTCCACACTTGTTGTGGGAACCTCCAATTGAATTGGAGGGGATTTAACTAGGTTAATGTCATGTGCACCGGTCTCTTCTTTTTACTCACTTCACCCTTTTTAGAGGATGAAGTGGTTAGTTTCCTAGCTGCTAGTTGGTTTGAAGAAGTGGTCTCAGCTTGTGAAGGTCCCTGTGGGTGGCCCTGTGTTTGTACTTCCACAGATTCAGGGATCATAGTTGTGCTAGACTGTGCATTTGATCTCATGTCAGGCATTGGGTAAGGTTAAGTCCTAAATCTCTCCATCATGAATGGAGTGATTTTCAGACTCACATTTACCTTGTTCTTTGTAGTAAGTGAACCAAATATTATTTTAGACACTTGCTTACAATTGCCTATTTAGTGTTATCTATACCATTCAACAAATGTATGTCTGTTACTTTATGATTTAAAGTAGACATAATGAATCTAGGAAAAAAGATTTCCTTACCTCTAGCAGATTGGGGCATGGTCAGCCCGGTTGCAAGTTCTTCCAGGATCAAAAGACCAACATTCAAGTGTCTTTTGTGGGCTATTGAGTACACCAGCTTCTGCACCACACTTGAAATGTTGTCATACCTTATCTTCCTGCATGTGAAGGCCCTCACTACAGAATCAAACACAAAGGACCATTACTTCCTTAAGTTGGTTTTGTTCAAGCTTGACAAGTTGATTCTTCCACCATAGTTGATGAAGTCCATAAACTCAGTCAGTTCATCATGGGTTGGCACCTCCACTAAGTTTACAGTTGGAAGCCCCAAAAATATTTTTACATCTTGTTCATTAAACTCTATATGTTGGCCTCCAACTGTGCAAGTTACCACCAGAGATACAAAGTTTTCATTTATAACAGTCCTTACCACAGCTGTTGTCTAAAACTCATGCAGAACATCCAAGTACAAGACTGGGTTAGCAGTTAAAGCTCCTGCAAGGTAGGATTCAGACAAGAATTTTACAAACCCCTTAAAACTATCAAGGGCTTGGTTAGCATCAGTAAAAGCTAGGTAATTTGTTCCTTTCTCTGGGATAGTAGCTCTAACAATATTTAGTGCCATTGTTGTTTAGTGAGAGTGAATGTGTAAGAAAACTTATTGAGAAAAGAGTAAAAACGAGAGAGAAATCGATTTTGGATTGAAAAGCTAGGTCACTTGAGTTCTCGAAGATGTAAGTATGTATATGTATCGAGATGTCTGGGTATTTATAGTAAAAGCAAATGACTTGTCAAGAAGTCAAAAATAGATGTTTGGAGAATACTTATCGAGAAGTCATTTTGAAATATAAAAAACATATCGATAAGTCATTTTATTAATTCTTGTAGAGAACTAAAAACAAGCTTATCGAGATATCAAATAAATACCCAGTTTGTTCAAAATGGACTGAATTGATTCCAATTTTCATTTGAATAAATCAAAATAAAATCAGAATATTTTGCCAAAAGTATTTGACTAAAATAATTTATTAAATTAAATTATTTCAGTTCTGAGTTATTTATAAGTCTAAAAGTTGTACTTTTAGATAACTCTGTGAATTAACACTAATAGAGAACTCTACAATGACTTATCGATAAGTCATAATGAAGCGTATCGAGAAGTCATTTGAGAAGTTAGTAAATTGACTTATTGAGAACTCACTCGAGAAGTCTTAAAATGACTTGTCGATAAGTCAGTTAGACTTATCGAGAACTCAGTTCTCTATATACTTATGATCACTTTAATTATGCCTTCTGTTAATTTTACATATTAAAGATGTAAATTAACAATTGAGCAGTTTACTTGAAATTTGAAAAATTCCAAGCTGAATTTGTTTTTGAAAAATAAATATTCAGAGATTTTCGAAATATTTATAATTCATATTTCAGTTAATTTCTAATTAAATCAAATTAATTTTGATTTACTAGAAATTAATCTGTTGCAACACATTAGCTGAGTTCTTTCCCTAGGATGAAGAATTAAGCATTCAATTTCACCTACAAGTCTAGTGAAAGTTGCTTCATCCAAAGGTTTAGTAAAAATGTCAGCTAATTATTTTTCTGTTGGAGCAAAAATGAGCTCAATGGTACCATTCGTACCATGTCCTCTAATAAAATGGTACCTTACATCAATGTGCTTTATTCTAGAATAATTAATTGGATTAGCCACTATAGATATAACACTAGTATTGTCACACAAAATTGGAATTTTATGTAACACTAGGCCATAATCCATTAGCTGATTTCTAATCCAAAGCACTTGAGCACAACAACTTCCTGCATATTTATATTCAGCCTCTGCTGTAGAAGTTGACAAAGATTGTTATTTCTTGCTATACCAGGATACAAGTCTTTGTCCAAGAAATTGACAGCTTCCACTAGTACTCTTTCTATCAACCCTGCATCCAGCAAAATATGCATCTGTGTAGCCAACAGCTTCAAAACCAGTTCCCTTAGGATACCATAATCCCAAGTTTGGAGTCTCCTTAAAGTATCTGAAAATCCTCTTTACAACCATCAAATGTAATTCTTTTGGATTGGCTTGAAATCTTGCACACAAACATGTAGCAAACATGATGTCTGGTCTACCTGTAGTTAAGTAAAGCAATGATCCAATCATCCCTCTATAACTTGAAATATCTACACTTTTGCCCTTTTTATCTTCATCCAACTTTGTAGCTATAGACGTAGGTGTAGATACAGGTGAACAATCAACCATACCAAATTTTTTTAATAAATCTTTGACATACTTAGTTTGGCTTATGAAGATTACATTACTTCTTTGACCGACTTGAAGTCCAAGAAAGTAACCCCATCATTCTCATTTCATATTCACTCTACAAAATCCTGGAGAATCTTTGACAAATCTTTTCATTTGTAGAACCAAAGATGATATCATCCACATAAATCTGAACTAGGATCATATCATCACCATACTTCTTATAGAAGAGAGTTTTGTCTATAGTCCCTCTAGTAAAACCATGTTTAAGTAGGAATTCTGACAATATATCATACCAAACTCTAGGTGCCTGCTTTAGTTCATATAGAGCCTTGAGTAACTTTACACAAAATATGGAAATTCTGGATCTTCAAAGCCAGGTGGATGTTGCCCATAAACCTCTTCTTCTTGCTCACCATTTAGGAAGGCACTCTTGACATCCATTTGATACACTTTAATATTTGAATGTGCAACAAATGCTAGAAAAATCCTTATTGCTTCAAGTATTGCAACTAGAGCAAAAGTTTCATCATACTCAATCCTTCTTCCTGTGAGTAGCCTTTTACAACCAACCTTGCCTTGTTTCTGGTAACTATACCATTTTCATCCATCTTGTTCCTGAACACCCATTTTGTTCCAATTATACTTCTGTCCTTTGATGCAGGAACTAACTCCCAAACTCTGTTTCTTTTAAACTGATTCAGTTCTTCCTGCATGGCAGATATCCAATCAGGATCCATTAGAGCTTCCTCAGTTTTCTTAGGCTCTACTTGAGACAGAAAGCATGCATGTAGGCACTCATTAGCAGTTGCACTTCTAGTTCTCACACCAGCAGCTGAATCACCAATAATTGCTTCTCTAATGTGACTTATATCCCACTTCCTTGTGTGAGTATGTTGACTTGTGCCTTCATCATTTTCTTCATCTTTGGTATGACTTGTAGATCCTTCTTCTCTTTCTCCCCTGAGTTTGTGCTATCAAATTCAGGTGTTTGAGATGAGCTTTCATTCCCATGATTTGCATGTTCAGTAGTCTCTTCATTCATCATTTGTTGTGTATTGACTTCACCCTCTTCATTAGAATCATTATCAATGTCGAGGTTTTCAAATGCAAGGGCTTCAGCTTCATTTTCATCAAGGCATTACAAACCTGGACACTTGTCATCATCAAATGTCATATGTGCTTTACATAATTTTCTTTTGATCAATCACATAGACCTTGTAGGAAGTTCTCTCCAATGAATATCCCAGAAAAATTGCTTCAAAAACCTTTGTGTCAAATTTTCCCACATATTCAGAGTTATCTTTTGAAATATAAGACTTGCTTCCAAACACATGAAGATGCTTTACAGTAGGCTTTCTCTTAGACATGATTGAGTAAGGTAATTTTCCATGGGCCTTGTTAATGAGATTTCTATTTTGAGTATAGCATGCAGTGTAACAGCTTCTTCCCAAAAACTTGTTGGCATCTTGCAGCATTGTTCTAGCAACTTCAACTAATATTCTGTTCTTTCTTTCAACTACTCCATTTTGTTAAGGTGTTCTAGCAGCAGAGAACTCTTGAACAATTCTTTTGTTTTTGCAGAATTCACTTAATATTGCATTTCTGAATTCTGTTCCATTATCACTTCTCAATCTCTTTACACGGTTTTGATCTTCAGCCTATTTCTCTATCTTTTTATGTGCTCAATTATGATGTGAAGAGTCTCATCTTTAGAGTGCATGAACTCTACCCAAGTGTATCTTGAGAAATCATCCACCATCACAAGTTCATATTTGTTTCTTGAAATTGATAAGATATTTAATGGTCCAAAAAATCCATTTGAATAAGTTGCAATGGTGCACTTATGGAATTCACAGTTTTTGACTTGTGACTTGATCTTTTCATTTTTCCTTTATGATAATCTCCACAAACTTCAATTGAGCAAACTCCAGATTAGGCATGTCTCTTACTAACTCCTTTTTTACCAAGTTGTTAATTACTTTGAAATTCAAGTGAGGCAACTTTGTATGCCATAGCTTGCTTTGCTCTTCTGATGCCTTGGTGTAGAAGCAACAAATTCCATCCTTATTTGCTGAGTCCAAGTCTGTAACAAATAAGCTTCCTTTTCTTGCTCCTTTCAGATCAACTTCACCGGTTTTCTTGTTGATAAAAGTGCATTATTCTTTGTTGAATAAAACTTCAAAGCCTTTGTCTGTAAATTGGCTAACACTGAGAAGATTCACTTCAAGACCAGCTACTAGTATTACATCATCAATGACAACATTTCCAGAAATAATTTTGCCATATCCCATTGTGAATCCTTTGTTGTTTTCTCCAAGGGTCAGCCTTCTCCTCAAACTGTGATAGCAGGGCCTTATCACCTGTCATATGTCTGGAACATCCACTGTCTATGATCCATATGACCTTATTCATTTTTCCCTGCACACAATGAGTTTTAAGTATGTTAAGCAACCCAAACAGTGTTGGGAATTTTCATCTTGTTAACTGATTTAGCAGAATTAGAATGAGTTGTTTCAGATAAAATAGAATTCATAACTATTTTGCATTTTCCCTTTTTGTTGTAGACCTAATTTTTGTTTCTTTAAGGTCTACTCTCAGCTTGTGGCAACTTTCATTACTTTCAAGTTGTAAGGGATGCAGTCAAACTTGTCACAGAATGAGTAGGGATCATTTGCATCTATTCATTACAAAGGTGAGTTAGGTGATTCACAGAGCCACATTTCTCACATTTCTTACTTGGAGCATCTGCCACATAAGCAAAATTGTTGCTTTTGTTTATCCCAATTTTCCCATTCCTATTTTTCTTCTTCTTTCTTGCATCTTCAGTTTTGGTTTCTTTGACTGGTATCTTGGAACCTTGGTTGTCCATGAGATTCTCTTCAGCTTTGGAAGATTGAGTTGCTTCTGTATCTTTCTTCTCATTGTCTTCATCAACAATTTCTTGCTTGATAATTAACTTTTCTTCACTGAAGTTAACTTCACATGCCTTGAATATAGGTGAAACAACGTTTTTCAGCATTGCTGAAATATTTTCATTTTCTGTTGCTTTTCCTTTGTCACCTATATTTTTCTTCTTGTTGTTCAAGACATCATAATCAAGACCAATAGCAATATTTGCACATGGATTATTTTTCTCATGGTATTTACAACCAACTCAAATGCATTCTTGAAGGACTTCAACTTCACTTCATTCTTTTCCAGCTTTTCCCTTAACACTGCTTCAATCTCACTTGCACACTTGAGATTGTTCTTCAGATATGCATTCTCTTATCTCATAGCTTCAAGCTCTACCAACAATAATTCAGCTTCTTGTTTCTCATTTTCAAGCTTCTCATTTATCTTTGTTAGTCTGCTAAGCTCTTCATTAGCAGAAAACCATACTTGTATGAATGTTAAACATTTCTGTGCTCATATTCTCTACAGTCTCCTTATATTGACTCACATTTAAATCAATGGTAGTGAGAGTTGGTACCTGTGATTTTGATGAGGATGACTCTCCTTGCTCCAAGGCCATTAATGCATAATTTCCAACTTCCTCATCTTCATCATTATCAGAATCATCCCAACTTCTTCCATCTGCAATATAAGCTTTGCTTTGCTATTTCTTCATAAGAGCTTCATACTTTTCTTCCAGTACAAGATAAGCTTTGTCTTTCTTTGCTTTCTTGGGGATCCTGCATTCTGTAGCAAAATGGCCTAGTTCATTACAGTTGAAGCACCTTATCTTTGATCTGTCAACAGATCCAGTTTTGTAACCATTTTTGCTATCAGATGTCTACTTCCTTTTCCTTTCCAGCTGGTGTCTTTGTTGAATAATTGTCCTTTACCCTTGAAGAATCTTGGCTTCTTTTACTCTAATATTAGAGAATTTCTTTCCGATAGGCCATTGACTGATCAAGCTCATCAAGTTCATCCAGGATGTAGAACTCATCTTCTACCAATTCCAGTATGACTTGTTCCTGTGAATCATTGTTTCTTTGCTCCTTGCTGAGGTAACTGGAGTATGGGATCTTGGCTCATCATTAGAGTTCTAGCTTTCATTGAAAATTAGAGCACTTGAACCATCTACAACATGCCCTTGACCAGCTCTTAAAAAGTTTTCTTTGAATCATCTCTAATTCATATGTTTTTAAGATTTCATACAGAACTTCCAGATTTATTCTACTCAAGTCTCTCCCTTCTCCTGATTGCTGAAATTTTCTGTTCCAAATGATCAGGGAGTGTAAAGTAAAAATTTCAAGTTCACTTTTTTCAGCTTCATAGTATTTAGCATGGAGCTGAAGTCATTTACCAGCTTGTTTAAACCTTTCAAACACATCAGTGATACTTTCTTTTGGCTTAGCCATGAAACCCTCATACTATGAAATCAGTATCCTTCTTTGATTAGATCTAACTTTCTCAGTTCCTTCACAGAGTATTTCAATCTTTTCCTAGATATGCTTAGCAGTGTCATAGTTGACAATGTTATTGTACATTACATTATCAAGTGACTCTATTAGGATCAACTGCAAGCCACTATCCAGGGAGACTTTTTCTTTTTCAGACTCAGTGTACTCAGAAGGATTTTTGGGAGCATAGCGAGATGGGATGACCATGTCTCCATCTATAGATTCCTCAACTTTAACCATAGGAGTGAAGGGCCCATTTTTGAGAATCTGAATGTAGAGTGGATTGGCCATCCTGATAAACGATAACATTTTCTTCTTCCATGAAGTGTAGTTAGTTTTATCAAAGGAAGGGATTTTGATGCTACTGATTTTCTGTGTATTCATTCTTCCAAGATCTTGAATCTGTTTACTTTCAGATTTTGCTCTTATACCACTTGTTAGGTAATGAATTACACACAGAGGGGGGGGTGAATGTGTTTTTATGTTTTTATGCTTTTCTTGAAATATATATGGTTGTGAACAAAGTAAATTAAATCTTGTAGTAAATGTATTAAGACTAAAATTAAACATGCAACAATAAATAACATAGATCTTTCAAAACTCACTTAATTTTATATTAAAATTAAAAATAATTTGCTACAAAATTTCTAGGCTCTTTGTCGATAAAAGCTTAGCTTCTTTCTTGAGAAAATATAAGAATTTCCTGATCAAATAGTTACAACTAATAAAGGACCAGTGTTAACTTTATATGATAGTTAACTACTGGTTTACACAGTGTGTAATAAGAGATGCTATTCACTTTAGTAAAATGTCACTAATCATTCCATATAAGGAAAAGTATATCTTCCATTTTTGGCTTAGCATATTTAGCATATTGTGTTAACTTTGATCTTCCTTTGTCAGTTAATCTTCACCCTTGATCTTGCACACTCTTGAAGCTGCTTTTTATAGATTTGCCAATCTAACTGGTTGGATTGTTTGTTGATTGTTAATTTTGGATATTGAACTGATCTGCACTTTGTACTTGAGTTTTGCCTCGAGATCTCCAGTTTGGTATATAGAGAACTTGATATATTGATAAGTATATTGGCTTATCGAGATCTCTCATTACTCTATAGTTGATTTGACTTGTAGAGGTCTCTAAGTTCTCTATAAGATAATTTTCCTTGTCGAGATCTCTCCGCTTCATGTCTTCACTTTGGCTTATAGACATCTCTGAGTTCTCTAGTGACTAATTGACTTGTCGATAACTCGGAGTTCTCTATTGATATTTGACTTGTCGATATCTCGGAGTTCTCTAGTGACAATTGACATTTCGATATCTCAGATTTCTCTAATGATATTTGACTTGTCGATAACTCAGAGTTCTCTAGTGATATTTGACTTGTCGATAACTCTGATTTCTCTAGTGAAGAAATGACTTGCCGATATCTCCAATCTTTATGTATTCAATTTGGCTTGTCGATATCTCTGAGTTCTTTAGTAGCTTTCCGGAGTTCT